>NW_010413468.1:29383-34029 GCF_000710305.1 Buceros rhinoceros silvestris
ACGCTCTAAAGGGTAAAACTTCAGCTGTCTCTAGGAGCATTCAAGATACCATAACTTTACCAGAAGTGAATTTTGAAGGGATCATTGGCTGAAAACTGCCCATTCTACCCTATGACAATATTGCCCCCAGTAGGGACATCGAGCTCTTGATGTCCACTCATGCCTGCAGCAATTAGATAGGCAAAAAAAAAGGAGCCAGCTTCAAAGGTGGTGCACCGAAGGCATCACTAGAAGAGCAGCTCACGTTGCATTTTTGAATCCACTGGGTTGGATGATGGTCCAAATGCAAAATACGTGTTGGACAATCGTTCTTCCTCTACTACCTCATCCTAGGATGACCCAGGGGTCTATCTCCTCTCAGCTATATGTGATTGCCTTGTTTACAGTCCCCTGTTTCTGACTTCTTTCCTGTTTGTGGGTGCAGCAACAGGAACGGGACGGGAAACACCAGCTGCAAAGGCTGCTGAGTAGTTTCTGTGCAAAGGAGTTGTACCCCTGACACCCAGTGTCACTTGGGATGAGATTCAGCCGCCTTTTCTTAAGCAGCTAAAAGCGAGACTCAGGTCTGGCCTCCTCTCTTTTGGTTTCCCCTGTAATGTCTGCAAGGAGAGACAACGTTCGAAAAGGTGATATCCACCTCCTAGGGCAGTGGGAGGACTCACCCTCTGAACACAACTCGCTTGTTTCACTGACTACAAAGGTGCCAAGTTCCATGTTTTCTACCCGCGCAACGTTTTCCAAGCAGAAAAAGAGGAGGTGCCTGGGGCTCAAGGACAGCCACACCGTAAAGCTTCTGACCTGGAGGAGCCACCACCAAAATCTATTTTTGCCAAGGATGATGTGCCTCCTTCCTTTTTTCCCCTAGAAAAAGCATCCATATTTCCTTGTGCAAGTGGGACTTTCAGCTGACTGCTGCACTGTGTGCTGTGAGGAAAGGCAGTGTCTTCTGCTGGATTTATCTCCTATATGCATCTCAAGCTTTTTTTTTATATGTGTCAGGCACTCTTGGAGCCTGGATGGGCTTTCTCTGGCAGAACATTTGGAACAGACAGGGAATCTAAATAAACAAGTAAATCCTCACTGCGATGATGAAGGATTACGTGTTTCTTTCCATCTTACTTTGTAGTATTTTCAACAACAGAAAGCAGGGGAGGGAGCCCGCTTTGATGAATAACATTTCATTTGCTTTGGAAACCCCCAGCAGCTGAAAACCATGGTCAGTCCACACAAACACAGCAACTGCTTCCAGTCCCCATAAACTCTTGTTTGTTGTGCAAAAGCCCTGTAGGGCTTTGCTAAAAGGCAAATGCTTGACCCGACCGTCCTCTCACTAAGGCTCTTTCATAAATGCATACTAAATAAATGCATACTTCATAAATGCAGACTGGGAGCTCATGGATAGAGGGACAGAAATTGCACTGGAGGAGAGAATTTGGTTTTGATCACCGCTCATTCCAAGTGCTATTTGAAAACTGCCAGCACATCTTAGCTTTTGTGTTTGCCAAACCCTTGCAAAACTTCAAGCAGAACAGTTCTAGAATTTAAATCCCCGCAAAGGAAATCACCAAGTTAGGAAAAGACATTCGTTGGGAAGACAGGAGGTGGAAACTCTACTTCATGCGGAATGTCTTGCATTTTCCATTGATACAGTGATAGGCCTGGCACAGGACAGAGTCCAACGCAGGGGAACAAACAATTCATGGAGCTGAAGTGTGAGGCTGCGTGAACCCAACCGTGTCTCATCTCTCTGGGCTGGCAGGTGGGGCAATGGTAGTGTCTGATGGCAAACATCAGGCATGGCATTAGCCTCCTGTCAGAGGCACCCCCAAGCCTCTTGAAGTTGGTCCTCTGTCAGCAGAGGGAGTCCAGCTCTGCAGAGCTGGACACCATCAAAAAGTTAGCCAGCTCATTTGCCTATGGTGTTCCTTTTCCAGGCCCTCACTTTCCAGTTTGAGATCCATGGTTTAGTGCTTAAATTACCTGCAGATATCCAGAGAGACCACTGGAACAACACAGTTGCTGATGGATATGTACAACTTTGTTTACCAACAGGGCAGGTGATAGGAAGAGCCCAGCTGGATCATTGGATGCCTGCCTGCAATCACAAGACTATCAGCTGAAAACTGAACCCTTTGCTCCTTCTTCACGGGGAGGAATAACAAGGTGGAGTCCCCACATTGTCTCCGGGTGGTTACATACAGCATTCTTCACAGGGTTCTGCAGAGGCGATGATGTTTAACTGTGAGTGCCGTCCTACCCTTGCTGTTACTGCAAGGGCTGTGGTTCACGTGGGTGCAACCAAGTTATTTTTAAACTGGTGCTGAGAGCTGTGTAACTGTGAGAGCTAGGAGCTCGGCACTGCTCATGTAGCTAACACAGCTGCTGAACAAGTAGCTGATAAGTTAAGCAGCCCTTGGCCCCTGTTGCTACTTGAATACTTCTTGTTTACAGCCAGATGAGGTATCCCTGCAGTCATTCTATGGAGCGTATCTACAGGCAAGAATTTCACACCCCATTTTTTCTGATCTCATGCACCCATAAACGTGCACAGTTTGCACTCATGACCATCAAATCCAAAGGCATTGCTAAAAGCCACAGAGAACTGGATTTTATTTCTGGAGTGACCTGTGCTCCCTTTCCCCATCACAGCTTGCCATGGCAGGTACACTAGAGAAGGCAGGGTGTATTTTTTATGCGATGTTTAAGGGATAATGAAATTTCCATCCAGCGATGTAGGACACTGAGGAGCCAGTTCCACTTGGTGCCGCGGAGGGAAGGATGGGAAAGGATGGAGAGCTGACCACTCCTATTCCCATAAGGTATCAGCAGCAGACAGTTAAGCAACAGCTCTGAAATGCCACACTCAGCACAGCATACGTGCCCAAACACCTGGGAAATGGAGACAAGTGCCAGGAAATGTCTCCTCAGAAAAAATCCTGGGGTTATTTTCTATGTTTCCTTTAAAAGTTGTATTTACTAGTGACCCACAGTTCATGTGAGTTGTTTGTTCCAGAGACCTCTGTCTGCGTGTGTGCTTGTTCCACGGTTTCGATAGCAAGGCATCCTCAGCAGTGGTTAAACTTGAGTTCGGAGCAGCACCAGGATATGCAGCAAGAAAGGTAGAACAAGAGCCATACAGCTTCTTAGGATTTATCCCAGACAGCCTACAGCTGTGAAACTACAAATTAAATATATTCAAGCATTTGTTTGAAATACCCTGTCACAAATATACCCAGTCTTATGTTTCACCACATCCAGATGATTTACAAAGTCTGTCCATCTGCCAAACAAATCAGCACTGTAACAAATCCGATTGATTTTAAGAGTGTCACATTACAGGCATGCCAGCCCTTTACCAAACGCCTGAACTGACATGTATATACATTTGTCTAACTGACAGACACGCACAACTGCCTTCTATGGGCTCCATTTGAATGGGACAGTAGCTAGGAAATGCCCCATGGATACAGGTACAATGGTAGTGTTCCTGCACCACAAATTGTCCATCAGCGGCTGAAGTTAGTATTACAGAGCTCCAATCACTCAAAACCCAGCAGTGGCACCCAAGTCTTGCCCTTCATTTCCAAAGGGAGAGAAGTCGAGTTCTTGATAGCTCCTCAGGCATGCTCCCTAAAGGAAGCATTGCTAAAAACACTACCTTTCGTCTCAAGTTTCCTAAACCTCTCTTTAACATCAGACAGTATTTTTTGACATTTAGATATAGGTGGTCATCAGGCAAGATGGCTGTAAGAACATCTTGAAATACATGACAGGAAGACCTGATCTCTGCATGGACATCACAGGAGATTAGAAGAACTGGGCATGGGCCACTTTTTTTCCCTGGCCCACAAATCTTCCTCCTGACCCATGCTGCTAACTGGGGCAGTGTCTAGCCAGGACGTTCCCTCAGCATCCCAGACCCAGCACTGCCCCAGTACAATCTATTGGGAGAAGTGAGAATGGAAACACAGCCCAAGCACTGCAGGTTGGAAAGCACAACTCCTGTTCTGCTGCCGAGTCTCGTCGGCACTGCATCCCTATACCCCTCTCCTCTTACCCTTTCCTGCTATAAATCTGCTCCGCAGAAAAGGTAAAAACTGTCTGCATTTGCAGCACATTGACTTGCTGCTCTGTGCTTCACTGCTGTTCAAGTTATAAAACATCTTAAACCAAAACCTTATGCAGCATGAAGTGTGTACCTCCAGCTCTATTTGTCTCAGCACAGCAATAATTCATGAACTTTCTCTCAAGGGGCTCAGGAGCCAAACATAGCTCTTTTTTTTCTTCTACTCTACCAGAATTTATTTCCCCAACACCTTTGGTGCTCTTAGCAAGAGTAAGAGCTCTCTGCCCTGGTGAAGCTGATAAGGACTGGATACAGCTCATGCAGACGATCTTCACCTCTCCCAGCCAAGAAGGCGCCCTTTGAGCCCTGCCTTGCCATGGCCACATTTCAGACTCTGAGCATCACCTTCTCCTTTTGTTCAGCCCCTTTGGTCAGGCTACACGGGAGCAAGTGCGTTGGATGGAAAGACGGACAGTGCGGCCATGGATAGCAGGAGGGGTCTGGCAGCAGAGGGTATTGGTTTGGGATGGAGTCACTCAACCTCCCATTGCGGGTACTTTTCAGCCAGGACTAACACTCC
>NW_010413468.1:34118-35728 GCF_000710305.1 Buceros rhinoceros silvestris
TGCTGAAGTGTAGAAAAGCTCCTGTCAGCACTGTTAAACCCTCATGCTGGGTGAAGTGGTGGGGGCATGGCAGTGCTGGGTTAAACCACCTCTGCTTGCTGCAAGAGGACACCTTTCACAGGTACGGAATTGAGGTCCTGAGGGCAGATCCAGCATCACTGGCATTAATGGAGACAAGCTGGGATTTCACCCTAGGACTTCATATGAATCACCAAGATACTAAGACTTGGATGGAGAAAGACATTATTGTGGCTGTTCTTATCTCACTTATCTTGCTGAATGCTGGGTCAGCATTTGCTGTGGGAGGTGTAAGGCTTGTGGCACAAGTCTGCAGTTCATTTGAAATATTAGAGATGAGAATTTCATTGGTGCATGAAGCATTGCCTGTAGGGAGCCTCTGCCAGGCTACACCCACTCCACGGTGTCTCGGCACTGTGCACGGTGCTTTTCTTCCCCATTTCACTGCTCACTAAAAGCAGATTTTCACTTTAAACTCCCAAGATTCAGACAGTCAAGGCAAGTTACCTCATGTTTCCCAACCATCATTGAAGAGGAATGGGCACATCCAAGAGTAGACTTCTTGCCTGCCTTAGACACCTACCTCAGGCAGACCACTTTCGGGGACCCTCTCCATTACCTAGATAACGAGCTCAGACTGAGATGGATCCCAAGCTGAGTCCCACGAAATGGCAGCTGGCAGCACTGACTACTTAGGGAAGGTTGCAAGGGAGAGAGAGAACCTGGCCCCAGAAACGGACCCAAACCATGTCTACAGGCAATCACGAGTCTTTATAAACAGCCTTGTTTGTTCCAATCTGTATCAAACCGCTGGTTGGTGGAAAACCACCCTGAGAACTGTTGGAGAGCCTGCCAGGAGCAGCTCTTGGACAACATCTTGCTAGGTCTCCTGCGTGATATTTGGCCCTGATACCACCCTGAGTGGTTGAGAAGGACCCATGTACCTGGAAAATGGGAATGGTGTTTACAAGCTGTGACGTAAGGCCCAAGTGCCAGCAGCTTGTCCAAGGCAACGACTCAGGCTCAGAGGATGGTTTACTCACAGGGACCTACTATTTTTATTCGCAACCTATTCTTTTTCTTATCATCTTTTTTTTTTAAATAATTATCCTAAGCTGAACCACAGATTTTTTAAAAAAGATACTTCCCTGTGATTAAGTTCTTTGAAAAAACAGACCTTCCTCTCTGGCAAGGTGTGTTCAGACAGGTGACGGCTCTCCTCTGCAGCGGGTGTTGCAGGCACCCATGTGAAAACCTTTGGCTTCAAACTCACAGCCCTTGCACCTCTGCTCCCAGGCTGGGGTGGTTTTAAAGGACACAGGAGGATTAGGTGGCACTTGAGGGAAGGTGAAAAGACTCGCAACCCCGGAGGTACCTGGAGAGAGATGTCCCTCACTCTAAATCCATGCTTAGAGCATGTCGTGGGGCATTGCATTCCCCAGACCTCTTGAGCCCTGACGCTGCTGAGGGGAAGGATGAAGAGATACGTGATGGTCATACCTGTTCCCCTCCGTCAAGATTGGGGATAGAGGTGGAAATGTGTCTCCAGAGCACTTGGAGTCACTGCCAGTACCCAGGGAGGGATCAACACC
>NW_010413468.1:35845-41105 GCF_000710305.1 Buceros rhinoceros silvestris
AGGAAAAAAGGCAATGGTTTAACATGAATAGAAACCACACCAATCAAGAAGACAGGAAAGGGAAAAAAAAGATGTCGGGTATGAGCCAGACTGCCTACCACAGGCACCTCCTTGAGCCAAGTGAGCAGATAAGTCAGTCCTGACAGTAAGTCCCTAAATTCCCTGCCCAGGCAGTGGGAGACAGAAGGTCTCCAGGAAGATAAAAATAAATCAAGAGCACAGGACCTCACTCTGGGCATCTCCAAGTCCCTTTCCTCTCCTCACTGAGCTGGCAGGCAGCAAGGGAGGCACACCAAGAGCCAGCAGGCTGCTTTCCCCCTTCTCTCCAAGGTGGAGGAGCTCTGCTGCTGCCTTGTTTGCTTTGAAAATATTCCTAGGAGTGATTCGCCCAAGATGCCACAGGAATGCAGTGGTTGATCTGGGAGGGGAGCAGCAATAAGTCTCGTGTATAAGTGGTTTAGCAGGAGCAGCCGTCCTCCTCCTCAGCTGGCTGCAGCCACCAAGTATTGGCCTTGGTGCTCCTCCCCACCATCCCCATACCTTGTGCTTTCTGCATTTCCAAGAGCTTCCCAGCCTTCAGCACCGCTTCCAGCTCAAGGTTGGGCAATGTGTACGCTCCGAGATGGGTCAGGGCTGGGGGGAACTGGAGGGTCTGGGGAAGGGGGGTTTACAGCCACCAGAGACAGGTGGTGCCACCCTGCCAGCCTCTTCTCTGAGAGCCATGTCACCCCCTCTGACTCCCTGCACCAAAACCAGTCAGGGTGGCCAGTGAAATAACAGTGAAATCGGGTTGCCTCCAGAGCGTGCAAAAGCGGAGACAGCAGCCAGGACACTGCTCCTGGCTCTCCAGCCCATTACAGGAGATGTACAGAGCTCATCGCTAGGGCAGACAGCTCGTAGCCTTCGCAACGCAGCTATGGGCAAGACACAAATTGCAAATGCAAACCAAGGCAAAGCAGCGTCTGCTCTGATCCTTCCAGGTACCACGCAGGGGTGTGGGATATCAGAATACACCTCTGTCCTGCGCCTGGAGAGTACCTGGCATGGGTTAAGCTGCTCACTTAGAGGTAAGCGACACTGAATGTTGAAGTGCACTGCCCAGCTCAGCTATGCTGAGCTTAGAGGAAAATGTTTTGAGTAAGGAAAACCGAAATCTTTTCTCTGATGCTAGAAACAATTTAGGTGCTGAGAACAGACATAGTTTTAAGTCTACCTTACAAGACAGGCGGCTTCACAGATTCCTGCATTTTGCTCTGCCTGAATGCTGAAAATGACTGAGTTATTACCTACTGTATTACTTTTTTCATTTCATTTCTCTCTTGGAGCTTGGGTTGCAGTTTCAGCTGGGCTTCAGAAGTCTCTCTAAGAGACTTTTTTTTTCTACAGCGTGTACAGAGACTTTCCATTTCCACAGCTACCAAACCTTTCAAAACTTGCTATCCACTTTAATTTCCAACTCAGCTTTTTCCCACTGAGTGCTATTATTATCACACGGGAACTAATCAGGGCTGATACGCCTAAAACTCCTTTGCCAATATACCTTACCTCAAGCGTATTGTTCTCCAAGTGGAAGTTGCCATGTGACTGCGTCTCCATCTAAACTTGTTTTACTTGGCTTGTATTTCAATGGGATTAGGTCACCATTCCCCCACACACACACAGAGCAAATTAATTAAATACCAAGGAAGAGATAAAACCAGCAAGACCCAGACACAGAGTGCGTTGTGCCCTTCCCTCTCACTAATGGGGGAATGAGAAACTGCTGAGCAGAGCAGCACCATTATCTTATGATTCACTTGTATTTATTGAAATGTCAGTGTTGAGTTTTGAATGAGGTGACCTCTACCTCCTGTTACAATAGCTCCTAGAAACTTCATTTCATTTAATGGTCCTGTTAAATAGACAAGATACACCCCACAGCAGAGCAGCAGCAAGAGAAGTAGAGTATCTTCACATGCATCATCCCCAGATGATGCAGCTGAAGCTGAGAACCAGCATCATCTGGTGAGGAAACTATTTATCTTCACCAATCCTAATTTTGCATGAGAACAATATTAATTTAAACCATGGTTATACCTGTTTTGGGGTGTTTACTTTAAGTCTGGTTTACTTCAACCTAATGTGTTACAACTTGCAGGAGTACCCTGGGGGTCCTCATAGAGGTGACTGGTGCTCTGGTGTGGCAGGTGCTGTATGGATGCCTGTAAGCTGAAGTTCAGAAGAAATATAGCTGTTAAGGGTACAAAATAACAGGCGGGAGATGTGAGCTGTGGGAGGACGGGCGGCATGTGGAAACTGGAACAAAGTTGATTAAGGGCTTAATGAATTCAAAACCTCCTGTGGGTAAGGTAATGCCAGACCTCCACGTACCTCTCCATCAGTTCGGAGCACAAATGTTCAGTGCCCACATCCTCTGTTGCTGAGAAGGGCTGGGATCAGTAAATATACTGTAAAATATATTTTATATATAATATGAAAAATCCTTTGCTTCTTTGTCACCTCTAAGTCAAAATGGGGAAAGAGAGAAGCAGAGCAAATCCCAGCAGGCTGTGGATGGGTTTTGGCAAATGGCCGCAGTGTGACTGCAGTGCATTAAACGCTGCCTCTCAAGAAAACTCAGAAACAGGGACATTTACTGTATGTGGAGCCCATGTCTCTTCCCCGGAAAATATATCATACCTAGGGGAAGTTCTACACACAGCAGGAGAACCCGTGCTGAGAAAGGCAAATGTTTAAAGTTAACGCAACATCTATAAAAGTCGTGTTGCCCTATAAATCCCTCCACACTGAACGTCTTGGCTTCATACTCCGCATCAGCTGCTGCAGCTCAGCTGCCTTTACAAACAGTTTGGATTTCCTCGGCTGCAGGCTCGGCTGAAAGCCCCGAGCACGCGCTGCTGCCGTGCAGCTTCTGGGTCTCAAAGAGCAAATGCAGGTGCACCAGGGCAACATGCTGTCCTCCGGGGCTGCTGGGCAGCAGAGGTGTCCGCATCGCTCCTGAGCATCTGTAGGAACTGCCGGTGCTGTTTTACTTCGTTTGTCAAGTCCACTTGGGTTCTGAAAAGCCTGGAGAGTGAAAAGGGCATGCACAGACCCATATTCATCTGGGCTCCGTGGGTGCCTTGGGGTAGTCTTTGCACCACACCAATGCTGGGTTGGAAACGTTGGTTTTCTGGGCTCATGCTTCAGCCAACGGAAAGACAGAAAATCCTCTGGAGGATGAGTCAGAGAAACTAATTTAGAGCAGGGGAGTAGGCACTAAACCAGGGCTAAGCAGTGTGGAAACATCTCTGACACCAAGCTTACGCACACAGCTGGAGACACCCCTGCCACAGCAGGAGCGGGACAAGAGGCTCTAATGAAGCCTTTCCCTGTAAGCAATAAGGGATCTGTGAAACCTTGAGGGAAATGATGGCAGTGGCCTTGGAATCAGCCTGGATGAAGTGCAGGGGCTTGACAAGGGCATCCGCATCTGCTCCCAAGTTGCTCTGCAAGCCCAAAGCAAAGAGGAGACCTTGGCAAGAAGCTGTTTGCTGTGCCCCATGCAAGCAAGCTCGAGGGAGGTGACCGAGCAAGCAGTGACAAACAGGCACAGCAGAGGACCAGGTTCAGCCCTCATTCAAATGTGGAAGTGCCACAGGTTGCCACCGCGGTGAAGTGGAAAAGCTTCGGTGAGGTTGAAGAAGCAAAGGCAAATGGATGGAAAAACAAACATCTGCGATCTGCAGGCGCTCTCTGGCTAACGTCAACATGCCGAGAAAGGAACCGAGGAGGCAAAATGCCTGAGAGACTAATCAGCAGCTCTGAATAACAAGCTCCAAGCACTAACATCTGGCTGACGGGAGCTCACTGCTACTCGCAGATATTCCCATCCCACCAGGCAGCTTAGAGCAGCCTGTCCACAGCTCCAGCTGCTGTGTGGACTGCAAATCCTGAAGGGGCCCTGGGCCACCCTGGATGCGATAAACAGGCAATGGGCTACTCTAAGCATGGCAGGGTCTGGCAAATAACCGGTCTTCAAGTGCAGAGACGTGGTATTTAGGGGACAACCATCCTGCTTGCCCATGCTTGAATTGCCTTAAGCATTAATGGCTGTTTCCACAGGAGGCAAAAGCTGCTGTTTCACTCTAGTACAATCCCTCAGATAGGGTCCTGTTCCTGAGCTACAGTTTCAATTCTCAGCAGAAATTTTTTGTCAGGGAAATACAGGGTCATATTTGAAATTCTGCATCACATTTAGTGGTTGAAGTCTTTCCCTGCTGCGTTGCTGTGCTTCATATCATCACAGAAGCATCAGAAACTTCCATCTCCTTCTGCACAACTTACTGCTACACGCAGCGAAAAGCTTTTCACGCAGGACCAGCTACAATGCCTGTGGAAAAAAAGGTCTAAGGTGAGTGTGAGTCAGGTCTCCCCGTACACACAAGCCTGGAGCCCTCTCTCAAGCCTGATTTCAGGAGAAGGAGGATTGAAGCCACAGCTACGCCAGACAAAATGTCCACAGGGCTGACAGATGCCCTGCAGTGAACTCTTCCCTGCCAGCATCTAAATTACAGAGCACGCACTCCACTGCTGGGTAACGTTACCATGGTGGCTCTCGCCTGTTTAATCCTAGGTTAGTAATTGTGTTGGAGCGAGACAATTACATAGCAAGTGCCACACCACCGCACAGCAAGCAGACAGTGATAGCTCTGAGCTACAGTTCAATCACACAGACTTTTGGGTTTTGGCTCTTTTGTGAATAACTGCCCTGTGGTCTGCAAAATTCTTGTAAAATCCTGATGTCGTGTGCATTTTCCTGCAAAATCTGCTGTTGTTCCTGGCCAATTACTTAGGGACAGGTCGGAAATGCATCCCCTGTGAGTCTGTGTTACTGTTTGTGCGTTTGTGTGCACATGAAGGTTTTAAATCCAATTATGAAATTTATTTTCTCTATCAGTCCAAAATTCTTCTGTGGATATTCCTTTTGCTTTTCTCACATTTCTCTGACACTCAAGTTATCTCTCCTTTCATCGGCTCTGTATTGCAACACTTCAGCAGTAGCAAGAGCCAGGATCTGGACAGCCCCCAAAAGCTGGTATCTGAATTTTAGCAATCACAGTATCCACACCAGGCATCGTCCACACAACCCCATAAGAATTGCCTAACATCTCACCACCAACGACAATAAAAAAGACAAAAAAAAAAACCCTGTGAGGAAGCCAGGATGTGGGTTCCAATCTAGTCCCTCAACTAGGACACTTTCCTTTTTTTTTTTTTT
>NW_010413468.1:41164-61798 GCF_000710305.1 Buceros rhinoceros silvestris
TGGGTTCCAATCTTTTCCCCCCACTAGGGCCCTTTTCTTTTTTTTTTTTTTTTTTTTGGCAATGGTAATTTTGGAAGAGCGAAATCACAATTATTTTGAGCTGTGTTATCTGAACAGCTTGGTCTCATTAAACAACACGCACACTTCACACCTAATCAAAGAGGGCAGATAAAACGAATGGCCCAATCAGAGGAACGGAACTGGATTTCTTCACCACAGAGAGGGCAATAATCAGGGAAAGCAGTACCCACCCCCCCCCGCCAAAGAGGGCAGATAAAACGAATGGCCCAATCAGAGGAACGGAACTGGATTTCTTCACCACAGAGAGGGCAATAATCAGGGAAAGCAGTACCCCCCCCCCCCCGCCCCTAAGAAGTAGTTTGTCTGTGCTTCAGTTCCCGATCTCCAAAAATGGGGATTACAGGACACCTGTGATTTGCAGTTTTCTGAGCCATTATAGTCCAAACCAGGAAGGTCTATATTCCAAGTCTGGGGAGCGTGGGCACAGGAGCAATAGGGGAGGCAGGTCCCATGGCCAGACACTTCACTTGCAGGCAGAATGGTCTCAGTGCTTCTCTGTGCAAATTCAGAGGATGAGCCCAGAAACCACATTTTCCCATGAATGGTATCGCCAATGGCATTGCCTACGACTGCAGCCTTGTCTCCAGCGATCTGGAAACCCATTTCCAGTAAGGATCCCGGATAAACTGCCCAGCACTGGGTCACATGACTGGTTGAGCTTTCAATAACGAGGGGTTTAGTCAATAAAAGTTTGTAATATAAAAGTTGCATCTCTCTGTGTCACAAATCAAGGCATGAGGGGCCAGGAGCAAATCCTGGCTGTGTGAAAGCTTGGCTTAGATATGCGAGCGACGTCTGCGGGATTTGGGTGTGTGCTGTGTCACATTTATGAAAGACAGGAGGAATTTTCAAAGGTGGGAGGATCACAGATCCAAGTCAAAATCATTGGACACTTCTGGAAATCTCCCGACATGTCTAAATGATTTACCAAGAGTTTAAAGAAGAGAAGAGTAACGTAATGTGCTGCAAACCTGAAGCCTTAGTCCTTCAGTGAGCGAAGTGAGGAGAATGGGCTGTAGGTGATGTACTCAACGCTTCAATCTCAGAAGTTTATAACGCTGGGAAAAGAGAGATCTCTGTGGCATTAAATACTTATTATTTTCTCCATATTTTTAGTACCTAGCTGTAAATCCTGTTTGCCTGCAGGACAAAGGCAGACCTGATCAGGTTAATGAGACAGTTGTGGCATTGTACAAGTGCCTGGTAGGTTGGAAAGAACCAAGAAATGGTGGATTGTCATTTCTCCATCCGCAAAAAACATTTTCTTTTGGGAGCTGAAGGGTGTCTCACCAGCTAAAACCCAGGCCATTGATTAGTTGGTTAAACACAGTCATGTAATTTCCTGTCATCAAGATGGGACAACTGTGCCCTCTGCTTGGTGCATGGTCCTGACTTGGCAATGGGCATTAGGGGGGGCATGGACACATTCATACTCCTGCTCGGCTCCAGACATACCCAGCGGAGGATGCAGACAGGTAGGTGTTATAGCCCCACAAACAAAGGTTTCAAGCATGACCAAAGGGAGACCTTCCAGCAACTGCCTTCAGAAGGACGTGCATCACAAAACCCACTGTTGTTTAGGCATCGTTCACCAACAGGGACAAAACCCGTGCGAGCAGTTGGATAACAACATGCCAATGGTCACACGTCTTACTCTTCTGGATCTAAGGATCAGAAAAGCCAGCAGACCACACAAGGGTTTTTTACAGGAAGGGAAGGAAACGTTTATGCTTACTCCCATTCTAGGACAGAAATTAACTGGAGTTTGAGCACAGCAAGAACATGGCACTAAGCCTGTGGAGTGATTGGTAAAGAACCTTTCCTGCAGGTGTTTGAGGCTTCTTTCCAACAACTAGGTGAGATATAGGGTTAATACATGTAAACTGCAACACCAGCTCAGCTAGAAAGACTGGATGACCAGTTAGTTTGTTTAATCTGGTTCCCATCCAGACTGATCTCCGAGTTCGGCCTTGGTCTGTTTAATCCTGTTAATAAGTACATCACTTTACTGGCGTACAGTACCTAGACTTCTCGTGGCAGCCAGCGTTTCTGAAAGGCAATCAAACTGGTGATCTGCACTGCTCCCTCAGGATATTTGCGAGGAATTTCAAGTGCAGAAGCACAAAAATATCATGAAAAGTTGCATCATTTCAAGTGTTTATCCTTCCATATTCTCCCCACCCTGGAGATTCTGCCACTTACTAATGTTTCTTTATTTAATCCCTTCCTAAAACAACTTTTTACCATTGAGAAATTTGCAAGTGTTTGGGAAGGAGAGGAGTTGTTCGCTGTTTTGATGGAAGGAGAGAAACTATATTATTTCCTGGCTGAGATTTATGTGTCAAGTTTTAGCTTACAGCCAGATTTTTTTAGCCAAGTTATAAAACCTGGAGATAATTCTAACTCTCCTCCGCAGTGACTGTTACGAAGTAATTCCTGATATGTGCCAAAATAAAAGGAGACTGCAGCATGGAGGTTTCCAGTGGAAAGGAGGAGACCTGTCCCCACACAGAAGGAAAGGGCAGGAACATACATCAGTCTAAGCAGAGCTGTCAGAAAGCAGAAACTGAGCTTACCAAAAAGTGGTGAACATGTTGATGAACTTGGTCTCTTAAATATTTTGGATGCAAACTGAGAGCAAGGCAGAGGTTGCACTTGCCCGTGGACAAAATGAAGCTAGGTTTTGCTTGAGGCATCAGGCTTTTTGGAAACTTAAGAGCAAACGCCTTGATGTGATACCTTAAAGATGCTCCTGATCTGCTGAGACAATGCAGTTCAATGCTGGTCAGCTGGAAGATGTTATGGTCATGTCTCCCAGCAAAAGGACAGAGAAATCCCTCTCTAAGCCATGGGCAGTGTTGTATTCCCTCATCCCTTCTGTCACATCTGCCATGCCAGACCAGTGCAACAGTGATGGGCTGACCCATGCCTGAGCAGTAAGGTGGTGGGAGCAGTTGCCTATGGATTGGCTCAAAGCAAAGAGGAAGCAGAGATGAATAACTGTGTGTGCCAGAAACCCAAGGTGAGACTTGGGTGCCTAAAACTCAAGGTTTCAGGTGAGACACTGAGAAAAGGCTGGGGTTGTTGGCTGCATCCACATTAGCAAGTCAGTTGGTGAAAGAGGAACATATTTGCACACTGAAGCTCTAAATGTGTTTGGGGTAAGTAAATACATGGAGAAAGGGAATCAGAAGGTGTATGAAAGGACCAACCATGTGTTCCCATTAGGAGGTGGTGCATACCTGACAGGAATCTGGAGCAACCAGGCTCTTTCTTCTAGAAGGAATCTACTTGGTGTGCACAAAAACCTCTTTGTGAACTGAACCAACATTTGCCAAGCAAACTACATGTTTCCTACTCACCAGGCTCATTCCCTGTCATGAAAGAGATTGCACCGATTTGACACATCTTCTTGTTGACAAACGTAAGATGGCTGCTGCTTTCCCTGAGCTCTGTGGCTTGGGAAAACAAACAGTGAATCTCACAACCATTGCACAGCCTGCAACCAGTTTCATGCTTGCCACCCATCCTTCCTGATGGGCCAGCTCTAGTCTCTGAAGTTCTCAGCGCTGGGCTGGCCAAGGCCCCTTACAGCTCAGCTGCCGACTGGAGGTGGTGATGGACGGGCATTGCAGCTCCAGGATTGTGGAATCCAACTGTAACTCAGAAAAAGCAGCTGGTGGCTCCCCAGAGAGCCACCTACTGCTGGAGCTCTTGTTTCTTTCCCTGAAGTTTCACATGAAGACTCAAGCAAAGAGGAGGGCTAGCTCGGCTTTAAAATATCCCACCTATTTCCCTCTACTCGACACACTACAAATCCTTACTGGTGCGGACATCCACGCTCTCCCACACTCCCACATTTTGCAAGAACAGTTGAACCAACAAGTGCTGGGAGAACACAGAGCCTGTGAAGCCACTTGGGCTGCGTTTGAATGCCTTCTGGAAAGATCCTAATGCAAGACAGATGTTCATGATATGTTTGCACTTGTAACTACGCGCTGGCTACATTTGAGCTTGGCTGTAATGAGCTCTGCCCAAAATACCACACGTGAAATGCAGGCAAAGAGACAGGGAAAGGGGTTTCAGAGTTACGTGTGAAGGAGGGAGATGATTAGAAGCAAAAAGACGTAAGTAGATATGGATCCCCATATTGCCCCTCATCTCTGCTAACGACTGTCCACACCCTAAAGCCAGCTAAAAATCCTTTTGATTCTGCAGGTGTGAAGTGAGTCCCTCAGACACAACCAGAACATGATTTTCAGGTACACCATGAGGCTAGAGCAAGGCTGAAATCAGTAAAAGCCATAAATGTTCAGATACACTAAAAAATAACAAGAAATTGAGTTTGCCCTGGCCTTTAGGTTTGTGTGAGGAGATGAGGAGTGACATATCTGAGGAAATGCTCTGGCTATAGGGTCAAGGCAATGAATCCAAGACTTGCTTACATGACTGGGTAGCAATTCGACTAAGGTGACAGAAAGGACATCAAAAGTAATGTGACGGCAGCTAAAGAAACTGTCATTTGTCCAACAGCCACATGTCAGGTTCCATCCGCCTTTTGAAGTCAATGGTATCATTGATGGATAGGTGTAAACTCATGTCTTAGGTCACTAATTTGAATATTAGTGACCTATTAGAAATACCTGTCACATCCTTGTGTATGCCTTTGAACGCTGAGGGAATATTTCCCAGGTATCTCAAAGCTCAGTTATTCAAAGGCCTTTTCAGACAATTAGAATAAAACTGATTCATACATAACAACAATCAAAAAACATATAGAGATAATCCAACATAAGCACCAGTTGATTCAACCACTGGGCTGAACCCCGAAGTTCAGGGTCCTCCTTTGGTTTGCAGCCTTTTGCCTTTTTGTTTGGCCAACCCCACATTCCAGTCTGCTCCAGACAGTGGTGAAAGAAGAGCTCACAAAGCTCGTATTTTTGTACGTGTGACTCATAGTTCATGAGGTCTACACAAAACTACAGACAAGGGAAGAGGAAAAGGGAGGGATCCTGTAATAAACTCTACATTACCGGGAAAGACAGGAAAGTATCTTCTAGTATCAACATCCCTCGATGTTAATTCACAAGAAAGGGTTATAGGCAGTTACACCTAATCAGTTCTGAGCTGAGTTTTGAGTCTCAGACAGTGACACAGTGGATGCAGATGTGGGTTGCCTGGACTTTAAAAATCCTGGTTAAGAAATAACAAAGTTTTAGTAATGGCCATGACAAAGCATGTCTGTTGCCACCACAGATGGGCACTCCTTAATCTTCATCCTGCGTGTGTTATGCGTTAAACCACTATAGGCATTACAGCACACGAATAATTCACACACAGCATCTGCGAGGCTTGCAGAAGTTCGGAGGATGAGGACACAGCTCTGCTCAGCTCTGACAAATTACAATCAACTCACTGTTGCAGATTTTCCACGTCTTCATGGGCAACGTGGTGTCATGGGGCACTCTCACTCCTTACAGTCAGCAGAGTCAAAAGCTTCCTGAAGGCTACCTAAAAGAAATGCCTCTCCCTATTTCCATTAGGACAAAAAAAAACCCTGTAGCAGCTGTGAGCGAATGTAATTCCAACCTCCCTTTCAACAGCTGCTGGACACCTCCGAGCATGGGGCTGCACCGGCAGGACTAGCGGGATGCATCGCCGCATCCTCAGCCGGTGGCATGTCAATAGCGTGCTGCAGACCTCAATCTCCTTCCTGCTCCTTTTTTAAACTTTGTGGTGTCAGCTGAGTTGAACCAGTTTTCTGGACGCTTTCCCATTTCCTTAATACTTCGGCAAACAGCACTCAGGGTGCAAAAGGGCTCAGTGCACATTTTTAAAGGAACTCAGGCCCAACAAGTGCTACTTGGCTGTCACTGCCGTGAAGGAGACATATCGGCCCTTGCTTTCCCCCTCTTTTTAAAGCTACTCTATGATGCGTTTTATTGCATTTGATGGGGAACTTTAAAAGGCTTCTGTTCTGAAGTGGTTTTAGACGACAGCCTCCGTATGGCAATGCTTTTTCGCACCCCGACTCCTCAGCCGCAGCTGAGCATGGTAAAATGGTGGCTTGGGCAGCCTTCTGACCTTGCTTTCAGGGCTGCTGCTTCTCTCCTGAAGTTGTGATTTTCTTGTAATCGTGGCTGTACAATATTTCCCTTGGCTCATAGGGAAAAAAATCCCCAAGGATGGGCTTTGGGGCAAGAGCATTGAATTCTCAATTACATGCTGTATAGCCCCCCAAAAACATGTTTTCTGTTAGCCAAACCAGAAAATAAAACACGGAAAGCTCAGGGCCAGCATGGGGCAACAAGGGCAACAACAACCAGTCCTATTTAAACCAGATTTGACCTGACTTCCTGTATAAAAATGTTGGCAGTCATCCCTTACACTCACCAAATGACCTCAGCAGGTGCATATCTTTCCTAGAAAAATGTTCCAACCCCTTTTTCAGTGATGGTGAGTCCATCAGGACCCCTGGCAAACTAAAGATTAATCATCTACTTCCATTAAAAAAAACCAAACCCTTTATTTAGGTTGGGTTATATGGACTTACATTGTTAGCAATTTCTAGTTACTGGCCAATAAAAAAGAGATTTAAGACAGAACAGTTCTGCTTTGATTTCCAAGTCAGGAAATCTTTGTGATTGCAGTCTCCCAGGTAAGTCACGCTTCCCCCCGTGCTCCCACCCACACCACATTCAGGTATTTAAGGATGTACTACTTTCCCCTCCAGAGAAACACAGTGGCCTATAGCAATCACTAATTAGCACTTTGGTGATGGATAAAGCGCCGAAGAGTGTTTCCTTCTGCATCGCCACTAACTCCATAGCCCATAATTAAATTTTTGTCAGGCTGCCAAGGTCCTCACACGCACCTGCACACTGCCCACACGGTTGTTAGGAAGAGATTTACAATAATTAATTGTAACATTCCTATCACGCATCTCCCCGCTCACTTCCAGCAGCGGCGTGTCTAATTTCCCTTCCTTGTTAACTGGGTTCACAGCATTAGAATAAAGTCAGTTCAGAAAGTCTTCTGTGTGCATCCTTTGAAAATTTGATTCATTTTTTTCCCTGACAATTTAATTTTAGGTGACGAATCACCCTGTTTTTTCTTCTTTTTCTTCTGTTTTCCCCTGCTTATATGTTCACGCCTTCCCAACTAGTCTAGACAGCCCTCCCGCTTATGATCTTCCCAAGACGGACGCTTTCCAAACTGCACAGCTCTCCTCCCACAGAACATGGGCCAAGCTCTCCAGAACCAAACCTCTTCCCACAGATCACCATTTCCCCAGCTAGCAATTGACTTCCAGAGCTGAAGCGAAGGTAACTAAAGGTAGGGCAAGATACTGGTCACCGCCAGGACCCTTCCCGATTTCCAGAGACATCTACTGTCCATGTAGCACCCTACCAAGCTGCATCCCTTTTGCTGATATTCTTACCCCCTCCCTACTTTGTGCTCACCCTTGGAGACTCCCAAGCTGCTGATGAGCCCCTGCTGCAGTGCTCCTCTTGATGATCTTCTTGCTGCCCTTCTTTGGGAAAGGAAAAAAACCCCTCAAAATTTTCGTTCATTTGCTTCTATTCTGTTTTACATTTTATTTTTTCTTCCCCCTCAACCCCCCCCACCCCCACTGTGCTCTGGTTTTACATTATTCTCAGTTTTCACTTTCTCTCGCAGGTTGCTGGCACTACTGACATCCATCTGCACTTAATCTTTTTGGGGTTAAGTCTTACACACAAATATTTCCTTTCCCTGTTGGCACTTCCAGCAGTCTAGGCAAAACTTTGAAATTTCCCTTTGGCAGTAGCAGTGGGAGGTCCCAGCCAGTCAGGGAAGGGGCTTTACTCCCTCTTTTCTCACGGACTTGCATCGCAGACCATTTGTGGTAGCCGATTCCTGCTTGGCATAGGACAGAAACAAACCTCTTTGAGGCTCAGACACCAAGCATGGTCTGTAACCTTGAGTTCCGTGCTGTGAGAGGATACAGGTTAGAGGTCTACACAATCCTGAGTGCCATGGAGGGAGTAAATAGAGACTGAGAGGATCTCCCAGCAGAAGAACTGGGGATATCAGATGATACAGTAGGAACCAGGTTCAAGGCAATCAAAACGTGGTGATTCTCAAGAGGAGGCTGGACAGCTTCATGGAAGATACGTACACTGAAAGACACTGAATATATAGAAACAACTAAATACATGGAAATCAACTCGCCACAGAGAGTCCTTCACCTGAAAGCACTGCAGGCTGGGAGAACATCTACAGGAACCACCATATATCACTACCGTCTTCTTACGCTCCTCCCTGGACACCTGATTCAGATATCTGTTGGTGTGCTGTGGGTGTTGGGGGGCACGGGGGAATGCTGGCAGTCTTTTACTGTATGTGAAAAAACTAGTGCAACTGGTTCATTTCAGCTCTTTCACAGCCAAGCAGGTGGCAAGGGCCATTTCACCTCTGAAGATCACCGTTGCCTGGTACTCCCCTGGGTCTCCACTGACCAGGTACGTGCACCAGAGTTAGGCAACCTGATTTTCACATCATGCTTGTTCTTCTCAATCCACACACTTTTCATCCTTACTCCTTGCTTCTTCTTTGCCAAAGTCTATCGTTAAATAGTTTATTGCCAATTTTAGAAGACAAGACTGGGACAGGTGCTGGAAAGGAGCTCCCACCTCCTGGGAGCTACGGTGGGGGCCACCACTAGCAGGACCCAACAGGGCCTGTCCCTTAGAGGTCACTCAAGTCACTCCTTGTTAGCACTGGAGCAAAACTCACCCCTCTGCCTTCCTAACAAACTTATCTCGTGGTCTGCTTGGAAGCTGGCTTTGCTTGGCTTGAGGATATGAGCTGAAGAAAGTCGTGTGCGTTTCACCTTGGTGAAAGTTTTTGGAAATGATTTTAAGAAAATTGGTTTCCTACTCTTATCTTCTGTTGTATTCCTACCACTAAACGTTTGTAACACACGATACACCAGGAAACATGAGTCAGCTCCACTGATTAATGGCACACCAGTTTGCTACTTGCAACTATGTCTGAACGTGTCATCCCAGAAATCAAAACAGCCATAAATGGGGTCCCAGATGGAGACTTTCATTTCCATTTCCTACTTGGTTTCCCCTGAAAATTAGGCAGATGAAGGAGGGGTGGCTATGAAGAAACAGTCAGAAGAAGACCCCTTGGTTACCTACAGCAGTACATTTTTTTTTTTGTAAACTATATCACTGTTCCCATGTCAAACGAGACATTCCCTCTCAAGCACATGCTTTGGTTTCCAGCACAAGACAGGAGAAACTCCAGGGCCAGCAGTGGGGTAAGACATCTGTGATTGATGAATGTCCACTGTTTTCCCAGCGCTGAACTCTCAGCCATTAAAGAGCTCATCAGATTTTTCTGGCATCTCTTGGGGAAAGACAATTCACCTCTCCACATCCTTCTTCCGAAGTTAACAGTGGTTAAATATTTACCTGAACTCCTGGGAGTTTCTGAAGGCCAGTACTGCGCTGGGGAGGGGTACTGATAAAAGGCAGCCTTTGATGGATGGGGCTGGTCTCCTTTGGATCCTGTTAGTGTTGGCATGGCAGGTGGAGAAGCCCCTTCAGAAAAGCACTGAGAAGAGACACCTTGTTGAGCGCACGGGGGAACTGCTTCCACATCGAACTCCATGAGCAAACACCTATGCAGGACTCCAGCCTCTGGATTTGGTATCACAGCTTTCCTTTGTGGACCTCAGCAGAGAAAGAGCAATCTTGAAGCATCATGATACCATGCCAAGTAAAAATGTTCTTTCTCTACCTCACTGCTGCTCCAGGCCCAAATTCCTTTTCTCTAGGATAGTACTTAAACCCAAACAAAACAAAACAAAACTCTTCAGCAATACTGTGAGATTTTGCATGATTGCTTTGATTCTTCAGACCAAGACCATTTTAAACTTTTTTGAGATGAGCAGACAAAAATATTTTGTTCCATTTCACTTTCTCCAGGTCTGGATCCAGCTCTAGCTTAGACACCTGACTCCAAGGAGACAATCCAGCTGCCCAAGTGGTGGTGCCCACCCTCATTTCGGGTGGTGTGTATTTCAAATGGTGAGCATTTGCAGGTGGGTTCCTTCCCACCACCTGCCACTGCAGATGGTTTAGAGTTTTCCACAAGCCCTGTGATGTATCTGCCAGCCATGCACAAAGGTCAGGGCATTTCAAATGTCATAAGGATCCTATGGTTAGGTAAAGGAATCCTGCTCTGTGTGTCTACATAGGAGGTATTAATGTATGAGCAAGGTTGTCTAAGAAATCCAACAAGTCCTGACCCTGCAGGCTCTACCATTCCAGCAACCCAGCACCTGAGGAATCTGCACGCTAAAAGCCCAGGGATCAGCCCAGCGAAGCATCCATGCCTGGAACAAATAATAGAATCAATTTTTCCTAGCTGCATGTCCTTGAAGTTTACTGTATTGCTAGGCTTTTGTGTTAAATACATCAGGACGCGCTGTTCCCTTCAAGAGGCTGACCAGGCCTTGAGACTACTGCAACTACTGGTCTAACGGATGCTTTAATTTAGAAAGATGATGCTCAAGCTTCTTAGATCTGGTTGGATCTTCTGCATCCAAGTTCAGTCCTCCCCGGAAAAGACCCATGTAAGGAGTAACAAATTCTAAACAATGGTTTGAGGCAATATAAACTGATACATTCCTTTAGTGCCTGACAGGAGCAAATCTTCCCAGGACTCTTGGTATCCTTCAGGTATCATGCTTGCTTCCTGGTGGCAAGAGACAACTCTGTCTCCTGCCTTCTTCCTTTTCCAGAAACAGAGAGTTTTCCTCAAAAGCACGTCTCCTTTGCCTGGCATGGGGCAATCCTCTACTCAAACCCCTGAACAGAAGCCTGGTTGGCTTGGCTGGTTCTGCTCAGCATCTTTAGTTTCCTCCAGCCCAAAAGAGACCAAAGTGCCTCACACCAACTTTTTCCATCACAACCACAAATTATACACTTCTCAAATCACGAACTCAGGAGAGAAGAAAAGGGACTATATTCATTAACATGATTCCTTTTCCTTTAGTCAGCGGGATTTTCAATGGAAATGGGACAAGGTGGAAGGACTAAGTATGATTCCTCCAAGTAGATAATACAAAGCCCAGTGTATTGAGTTGTGCAGTGGATTTCTTCACTTCACTATAGTTTGATTTCCATTTCAAACTTTTAAAATCAAACCAGCACATATCTCGCACTTCTTTTATATTCTCCACTTTTTTCCCCAGGAGAATTTTTGCACCATTTCAGAGTTTAGGACACTGAAGCACGTGTCAAAAGGACTCCTGTAGTCCACTTTGCTGTTGACTGCAGCACTTTAGAGCCTTGCAAGCAGGGAAATTCAGTCTTTCCTCACATTTTGGGAGCAATCTTGAAGTAGACAAGCTCCCTAACTCCTTTCAGCTGCTTCTGAAAATAATCCAACCAAGAAGCCAATCCCAGACCAGAATATTTACACATAAAATGCATGGAAAAAATACGTTCAGAGTCCTGTCTAGAGTGTATACTTGAAGACCAAATAGAAAAAGCTCTAGATAATGTTGAAGTAATACAAAGAGCCCCATGTAAAAAGGTTGTCTTACATGACAATTCCAACAGCATTGCCTGGATTAGGAAGCTGATTCTGGTTGTTACTGCAAGATTTGGAGTCTAAGGCTTTCTATGGTCAGAGACATTGTTCCCTATAGATGAAGTATTGATAACTTACGTGGTTTTTTGTTTCCTAACACCATTTTGAAAAATGCTTTTGTTGCATTTACACGTTTTGCACCATTTCCTAAATCAGTCTGTAATTTACCATGAGCATTTAAAAAGGGTGGACCGAGGGATTTGGAATTTAAAAACACAAGGAATTACTTTAAAGCAATTTAGAAAATTGGATTTAAATCCACAAAATAAAACTCAACATCTTACATGCATTCTACAAATCTTATCCAAAAGACTTTATAAGCTAGAAGATAGAGACTCCAAAATGCATCATAAGCTCAAATCAAATTCAAGCCACCTGCTCCACACCGCAATAGATGCGGAAGGAGGACCACAGGCAGACTGCAGTGCTTGTTTCAAGCTCTGGGCTTTTCTAGAATCTGATAAATCTAAGCCCAGAACTGCTACGTCCAGGAAAAGCAGTGAGACAGAGCCACAGCCACGGTCAAGGTGTTGTGGCATAAATAGTCCAGGACCATGACAGTCCCTTTTAGACACTAAGAAGTCCACACAGACCACAGCGTGCGCTCAAATGAGTTCTGCTTCCACAACATTAATATATTGTCCTCACCCAAAAGGTAAGTAGAACCTGAAACCAGTTATTTGCAGGGCTACCCTCACCCCTGGGTGCAACACGGAAGCTCTTTCAACACAGATGTTGAGCTGGGCATGGATTTCCAAATCACATGCTGCTCTGGGGAAGTCAGGAATACTGAATGCAGCCAACACTGCAAGCACAACTGGGGTCACAGGAAGAGCCAGTCCCAGCAGTCGGACTGACCACCCATCACGTTTTCTGTGCCACAAGATGCACATTCATTAACCTGTCACTTCAGTATCACTTTACACCTAGAGAAAGCATCAGTGCTGCAAAGCAGAGGACGCAAGGCTGGTATCGCATAGCTCTGTTTTCTCAAGCATTTCTGTAAGCGATCTTCCTGTTGACAATTCTCATGCTTAAAACACAATTCTCATAATTAAATAAAATGAAGTGTGCTCCAGCTGCCCACCCTGTGACACCTGAAATTTCCATGTGGGCTCCAGCTGCAAAATTGGAGAAGGTGACGTTTCAGTGATGAACAGCAGGTTTCCTGCTGTTCCTGGCCCTGTGCCCTATCTCTCCAATCCTCTACGGCGTCTCAGGCAACGGGCAGTTGAACTGCTCCCATAGAGGTAGGTATCTCCGTCTGACTGCTGGAGTCCAGGAGACTCCTGGAATACATTACGGATAACTTCTTAAGCCAGGTAACTGACAGCCCTACCAGAGGGAAAGCAATACTGGACCTGTTGGTCACCAATGCAAGTGAGCTCATTGGTGATGTCAAGATTGGAGACTGCCTGGACTGCAACGGTCATGTACTGGTGGAGTTCACAGTTCAGAGGGATATGGGTCAGGCAAAGAGTAAGGTCAGGACCCTGAATTTTAGGAAAGCAAACTTCCAGCTTCCAGCTTTTCAAGGAGTTAGTCACTAGGAACCAAGGGAGCAGAACAGAGCTGGCAGAAAATTCTCTAGGATCTGTAGAAGAAGGGACAAGATCATCATCATCATGGCTTGGCTTCGTGGACGAAGATTTGGGAAGGGCTTTACTCACGCTTACTGCAAGCGCGCTGATGGCTGAAAAGGCCAATGCGAGATAGGCAGTGCACTGATAAATACTGAGAGAAACATTAACACTGCAATAGCCGTGTTCCCAGCTGGGTAGCTGTGGGATTGAGACAGACCCTGGACAGTGCCAACGTGTGTGTGAACGTTTATAGATACACGTGGGCTCAGGAGCAGGTCAGAGTATGCAATTAGCCCCCGGCAAGGCTGGGATCTCTCCATTTCAAAACACAGGACATGCTGTAAATACCATAGCAAACGCAATTACCAGAGCGTGATAAACACCACTCTGTAAGCAGGGACCACGGGAGGCTTCTCCCGGTTTAGACATTTCTGACAACGAGCAGGGACCAGAGGTCAATCCTGAAGTCCAGACACAGAACAGGCGGGCAAATGCCTCAGGGGTGCCTCCAGCCTGGGATTTTGTTTTCAGTCCTTCTCTGCCCTGATGCTGTGATATGCTGCTTCACATCCTGAACATCTGCAAAGTGTTTCTGGAGCAACAACCACCTGTAAGGAGCGGGATGCATTCCAGCAGCTCCAGAGTGTCACTGACTTGGCAGTGCCAGGACATTTTCCAGCAGTATTTCAGCTGCTTCTAGACATGGTTAAATGTAGGAGGGTTTTGTCACTGGATGTGATTTTGAGAGATTTTTATTGCAGCAGGAAAGATTTGAGCATAAAATATTGTTTTCAGGACACATTTAATCTACACTTTGGCACCTTTGGGAAAAGAACCAAGAATCCCATTTGTTCCCCCGCTCTTTGAAATTGAGACCTAAGAAAACAATCCTCAATTAGGAATTCAAAGGACAGATCATGTTCACCGAACTCAGACAAAACATGCTGGAGCCTAAAACACGTAAAAGGGCAGAAACCAAATCACCGATGGTAGTAATAACCCTTCCCTGGGGTCTTCTTGTTTCCAATCCGTGGGCTTTTCCCAACATCAACAGTCCTGTCCAGCATAGCTGTAGCTGTCTGAAGGGCCCAGGGAACTTGCAAGTGATTTTTTAGAATAATTCACCTCCAGGTTGTCTTTTCGAACCCAGCTGGTGGAGGTGGGCTGTGGATGCTTTCTGGTACCTCCTGCTGCTGCTCAGCCACAATGTGGGGGATGTAAACCCTCTGCGGAGGGAGAAAGTCACTACTGTCACCACAGCC
Organism: Buceros rhinoceros silvestris; assembly: GCF_000710305.1. Classification (NCBI taxonomy): domain Eukaryota; kingdom Metazoa; phylum Chordata; class Aves; order Bucerotiformes; family Bucerotidae; genus Buceros; species Buceros rhinoceros. The sequence goes on from NW_010413468.1 coordinate 55,746, forward strand.
AGCCAGTTTGAGGAACAAGAAGTGGACAGGGACAGAGTGCTCTGAAACCCTTTACAATCACTCCCGGAGCCACATCATGACCCATGCAATGGATCTTCCTCCAGGGCAGGCAGCAAAAGGAGAATGTCTTCTGACTAAGAGACCCACCGCAATCTCCCAACTTGACCCAAGCCTTGTAACTGATGGAGATTTCACCACATCAGTTGGCTACACATTCAGTGCATTATTTCCTCATTTCCCATTTTCATGGGGGTTTTTTAGCCTTCTCGCATATGCGTCTGTGGTTTTTTCTTTGTCTCTACTTACAGATATCTCCCAACAGAGACACTTACACACCAAGAATAAGCTGCCTCTTTCCTTCCCACAGATAAGCCACGCACACAGAGGTTCTCACTTGAAGACATCTTTTATAGATGTGAATAAAATCTCTCCCACCCACCCAAGACCTCAGGGCTTTAAAGCATAGGCTGGCATCTGGCAGAAGCCCCCCATGGCTGCTGTGGCTAAACCCCTTCATAGAATCACAGAATCATAGAATTATAGAATTATAGAATCATAGAATCATCTGGTTGGAAGAGAGCTTTAAGATCATCAAGTCCAACCATTCCCCCTGCACTGCCAGGGTCCCTAAACCATGTCCCTCAACACCAAATCCACATGGTTTTTAAACACCTCCAGGGATGGGGACTCCACCACCTCCCTGGGCAGCCTGTTCCAATGCTTCACAACCCTCTCTGTAAAGACATTTTTCCTGATATCTAACCTAAATTTGCCTGGCGTATCTTGAGGCCATTCCCTCTTGTCCTGTCGTTCTTAACGTGGGAGAAGAGACTGACCCCCACCTCCCTACAACTTCCTCACTGTCCCTCCTCTTCCACACCCCAAGATGATGTTTATAAGGTGGAAGAGATCTTGCTTGCTCTGCAACAAATGAAGGATTTCAAGTGGATGTGGCTGCAATGTTCACACTTCAAAGGCTCTGAAACAGGACTTTTTTCCCTATGTAATGGAAATGGGGACTTACAGCATCTGAATTTCTAGTCCTATCCTCAGCCAATGTCAGTACAAGCTGTTCCTCCACTTCGCGTTTCCTTCCTTTTCCTCCCTCACTACCATCCAGTTAAACAACTAACTGAATTTTTTCTACAATAAAAAATATAATCAAAAACATCCACAAGAACATAATTGTGTTCAGGACCTGTCTAAAGACTTTGGTAAGACAAAAATCCAGCCAGACAAATGAACGTGCTCTGAAATGGGTATACAGCGAAGACAAATGGAGCTGATAAACTCATCGCGTTTGGAGGCAGAGAAGAGGACGTGTCACCTTCCACCTGAAGAAGGAAGTCAGACTTCATACCACCGATACGCTTTGGTTTGAATGAACGACCAGATCTCATTTGCTGACTTGTCACCCATCCGAGCATTCCTCCGTACTCAAGCGCAGCACTGCCTGTGCAACAAGGCTGGAAGTCACAGAGGGGCGAGGGGAAGGGCACAGGCTTTAGGCAAATGAGTTTACAGACAGAAAAAGTGCTCAGACTGTTGTTTATAATCCCCGTGGGGATAAATCGTGGATCAAAGAGAATTGTCTCCACGGAACTGGGATACAGAGCCTAACACCTGCCTCGCTTTTACCACCTGCAGAATGGGAATAGTTCTCCTGTCCCCCTGCACGGTGATGAAGACGACTCAGTTTGAGGATGACAGTATGTAAGTACTGGCTTCCTTTTAGTCCCACATCTTGTCTCAATACAGAACACTGCTCTGACATGCCCCCTTGCAGTAGCTAGTACTTCTACTGGTCCCCCACTGATCTAGGAAATTCAAAAATTCTGCAGAACAAGTCCATTAACTGCTTTCAGATCTCGGGAAATAGTTTTTTTGCTTGCTTGCTCTTAACTGTTTTGGGCAGAAATTCAGACCTGGCTTTCTAGCCGTATTATTTCCTCTTTGCATTACACAAAGTCATGGAAACTTGCTTCTCCCTCAGTATATTTCTCCCTGCTGTCATTCATTGTACAGATAACTGGAATAACAGTTGTAGCAGCAGCATCCTTCCAAAAAAAACCCGCAAGCTGGGGCAGCAAAAGGAGGTAGTCACTGTGTCAGCTGCCAGAGGCACCTGCAACGATCTGAGCGGCAACCAGCTGCAATTGTCACACCACAATGGCAAACTCCCAGTCCCTTGAAACCAGCCGCTCTGGTCTGTCACTTCACATCAGCTGCTGCAAGGGGCTAGGTGCTCCCAGGGCTGGCACCGACGCCAAGCCTGGCACTACATGGTCTTTCCTGGCCAAGCACAACGGGGCAAGGAGACTTCTCTGGAGAAGTTTGGCTGGCGGAGGCAGGACAGGCTTTAAAAGGCTCCGTCTGCAGCTTCCATTAGGGTTTCAAACTGCTGCTGCCTCAGAGCCAATTTGGCTCGCTGTTTGCGAACATAAACATCAAAAGGCATGGGCTGGGGGAAAATACATCCCAAACGGAGAGCTCTCATCTCCCTTCAAGCCACAATGGTAGATCTGGTTACAGGCAGCATTACAGGTGTCCCGTCTGCCGGCTGACAGCTAGATTTGGGTGGCTGTTGATTATAATAAAAGTTTTGCTCCATCTTTTTCTGTATCTATCTCACGGGTGGATCAGAAGAGAGAGAGAAGTGGAAGAAAAGACTTTTCCCTGGATTCAAGGTTAACTGGGGTCAGCAACTAAACCAGTTAGCAGATCTGCCCATGGTGCCTGAGGAAGCAGCATGTGCATCAAGGACAGATCCTGGTCCAGGACTGCTGGTCCACATGAAACATCCTTCCTAACTGCAAACCAACACAAAGCATGGCTTTGAAACACCTCATGCATCTATAGACTCCCAGATTTAGAGAGGGGCTTTTCAGCTCCCATAATGGGCTGAACAACACAGAATTTGGGGGTCTCCCTCATTCATTTTGGCCTCTCTTGGCCCAGAAAACTTGCCTGAGATTCACGCTGAATGTATTCTCTGAAACAACTGGTCCAAACCAAGGTCAAGGAAAATCCAAGGAGGTGAAGAGCGAGGTGCACTCTGCTCAGATGTTTGCTTCCCGCTCCTGTTACCAACCCAATCAAAAGCACTGCAGCAGTGCCAGTGGGCTACCACAAGTGGGGTGCCAGGAGTCATATTTGAGCATCTTCCAGTAGCTCTCAGGCTAAGTCAGCACCTCCACTCTCTATAGTTGACAATTCATGGGACAAGTATGAATAATAAACATGACTGGATCGAAAACCACCCATTATCTTCTTCTTTGGACTGCACATTTTGGTTTGCCTCACGTTAGCAAGGTAATACGTCCACCTTACAAGTACACCAGCCTCAACCCTTCTCTGTGGAGGCCAGGTCCCAGACACCTGGGGAGCACTCTGAGTACAGGAACCTGTGTTGAGGAACCTGTGGTTTGGCCATGGATACAAGCTCTTTCACGCACATGTTGCCCTGCACTTTATTTCCCAGATCCAGTAACTGCCCAGGTCCCCACCAGATGTCTCCCCTTGCCAGCCAGTGCTTTCACCCTTTGCAGTCTATGTGTGGTGGGATGTCCTCTCCCACCTTTCCGTGCTGGAGAGGCCAAATCCCCAAATCGCTCACACACGGGGAACAAGACAAGGTACTGAAGTCAGATTACTCATGTTTTCTGGTTGCTCCTCTTCTCATGACAGCGTCATCTTCAGAAGGTATGGACAAGACGTCCATCTCTCATTGAAGTGCTGCAATTCCCAGCCCACCTCTACACGCAGATCCTCGGCGGGGTATCTTTAAACTTTCCCCTCCTCAGAGGGAGATACCTCCCACCTCGGCCACTTCTGTGCTAACACAGAGGGAATCTGACAGGCTCAGCCAAAGCCCCACCTCTCCCACCTACCCTGAGACAACATCAGTGACATTCTATCTGTGCTGCACTATGAAGTTAGCACAGTCAGGCAGCTCCATCTTCCCAACATGATTGTGGAACACATTGCCTTGGCCCTTGGCTAAGAGTCAGCAGTCAAAGGCTACAAAAAAAGTCTTTGTCCTGCTAAGTAAGCACTGTGGAGGGATTTGTGTTTGGCAGCACCACTGCAGGGCTCTCAACTGTCTCTGGGCTGGAAACCCCAAGGGTACAGCACCCCTCCAGGCAGCCTTGGCTCTGAAATAATGAGAGACAACAGGGTTCCTCCAGCCCCATCTTTGTGCCTCTCAAAGTGCAGAGCTCAGCCCACAACCACCAACTCTGTGGCCACCAGCAGTTTCCTGCCTCTGGCGGTGGAAGAAGCCAAGTGCAGAGCCGAAGAGGTGTCCTGGGGCTAGGGTCAGATGCCTGATTGCCACCAAGATCACGTACAGCAGCAGATAGCCTCATGCCATGAAATACAGAATCATTTAGTGCATTTGGCAGAATTTCTTTGAAGTGTGGCTCCGGATAATTAAAACCAGCCTGGAGCCATGTGGGTCTTCATTCATTGCCAGTTCCTGGAAGGATTAGTGTTTCGCCCTTTGGAGGAGACAGCCGTGTACACACACACACATACCCAAGGCTGTCCAGGCATTTCCTTGCTCGCTGGGCTGAAAAGCAGAAATTTAAGGATATCATGCACTTGGATGTGCCTGAAGCGCAGTCGGACAGAACTGTGCTCTGAAGCGATCTGCATTGTTTGATAGGGAGCAAGTTAGTTCAGACTCATTCACCAGGAGCTGGGACACTGATTTGGGACTCTCCTCATCTCATCCTGCACTTGTGTTGGAACCAGGAAAGCACTAAGTGGGGGCCTTGTCTGGGCAGCTCTCCACTGGTTACGGCTGCCAGTGGGGACAAGAGTTCAGACGGGTGGGGAAAAGCTCCTTATTCAACTCCAAATTCAGACTGTTCACAGCTGGTACTAGATTCAAGGCTCCCATGCTACCTCTGGTCATCTTACCTGTTTTGTATTTGTCAGTCAGCCAACCTGCCTCCTTACACAGGAATAAGGAGCCTCTAAGAGACACCCTAAAAACAGAGAAATGTCCCCATTGTTCTCCTGGGAAGTGCTTAGAACACTTTCTAGGTGCTATAAATATGATAAAGATCATATGCAATGGAAACACCCTGCGGATAAGACTATGGTGTACTCCATTACGATCTTTTATTCTGTATTTTAGCAGCCTGTGTGCATGCAGGAAGACAGAAAAGTGATAGGGAGATGCCAATCAGACCTCGAAGAGTCCCCTACTACAGTCTGGGTGGGAAGATTTGGAAATGAGTCAATGCCATTTCCATGCCAAAAGACTCTTGGGGATGTTACCCAAATGTATCAACTGTCTCGTGGTCTCCTCTCTTCCCAGACACTTGTCAGCAGTTCTCCATTTCATCTAATATTGCTTACATGTACTCAAATTAAACACAGAGCATAGGGAGGGGATATGCTCTGGGTGGGTTTCTGGGAGGAAAACAAAAGCACTGTAAATCACTGTTAAAACAACCCAGAAGCGATGTACCCTTTCTATTAGGCTCATGGAGCAACAGCTCTTCCAACTAACGGCAGGGCAAGAATCCAATTGTAAACCAAGATTTTCAAACCTCTAGATACTGGGCTTTACTTTCATCCGTTTCAGAGTCTTTTTGCCCTGCCCTTGCCACACAGCACTGTTTTGAACTGATATCTTCTATTTCCCTAGTGCCTTAGGACCACAGAAGGGAGGATCCTTTACGTGGCTCATGCCACAAGCAAACACAAAAGGCCAGTACATGGGAATTAGAGAAGTCTGTCCTAACCAAACCAGGCTGCTGCCTGATTTTTTCCAGTCCAGTTTGTCACCTAAACTGCTGGACTCCACAACCAGCGTTTTCCAGCCCTGTGGCTTGTCTCCCAGCACTCAGAGCAGAGAGGAAACTCCTCAAGAGCAGAAGTCCCTAACTCTTAAAAGAGAAAAAAAGAAATTGCTTTTTCACTTTATCTTGGTGGATACTATGGATGTAATTTCAGCTGAAATCCATCAGCTTTTTTTTTTTTCTAGTGGCCAGGCTCTGCATGATTCACATAGTGGAGTCACCTTCAGCATCATTGACGTC
>NW_010413468.1:62006-62492 GCF_000710305.1 Buceros rhinoceros silvestris
AGCGCAGTCTCTCAACAGAGATGACCACGTCATCTCTCCAGGAAGTATCTAGCCATGATACTATTTAATCACTGTCCAGACACAAAATCAGTGTGGTCAGAAAAATTACGAGGACTTCCCCAAATTTCCTTCTTCTTTCTCCCTCTCTGGGGGCACGTTACCTAGCCAGATAGATGAAAATAGGTGTCCACAGCAAACGTCACGTGAGCAAGCCCTTCCCTGTGGCCCAAAGAGCTTTTGTGTAAGCTGATATTTCTCTGCGATTTAAGCCCTCGCGGTCCTGTGAAGTGTCACTGAATGAGACCTGCTACCATCCGCCCGCTTATGAACATCAGGGAAGAGACAGTCTGGGACCACTGAGAGAAAACGAGCTGCTACCCACAGATGGATTCAGGGAATGAACCGATCCAGTGGCTCACAGCCCATGCACACAACCACTGCTAAAGTACAAATAGCTCTGAAACTATTTCCTCTACTTCTGCAGAG
>NW_010413468.1:62605-69086 GCF_000710305.1 Buceros rhinoceros silvestris
CGTTTAATTTAATTTTGACTTTGCATAATAATGGCAAGGCCATTTATGCAATTACATTGCTTTTCTTATCCACTTTCCTTTTCAGCTGCTCTAAAGCCATCAGGTCATCAGGTGATTACAGCAGCCAAAGTGCCACCAGAGAAGAGGACCCAGGCCCAAACATGCTACACAGATACTTGTAGACAGCCCTGCTAAACCACTAATTATTTCACTTTTTATTTGGGACACTCACTGCTCTCATAAAACCTTTATTATTACCCAGATAAATCTCTGGAGGCCTCTCAGAAGGTAAGTCTGTTTGTCTAAATCAACTGAAGTAACAGCATGTTTGTGGCGCTGTTGCTTGAGAGGAGGAGAGGCTTAATAAAACGTATAATCTTCCCCTGCAATCTCGCCAGGCTTAATTGAAGTTATTGGACTCCTTAAGTACCGTGAGCATCACAGCACCAGTATCACAGTTGCCCATGACCAGTTTGACATGCTGCTGTTAATTCCCTCCTTATGAAGCATACGAAGTCATTCTGAAATTCTCCTGTGTGTTAAAAAGGGGAGGAGGTGCCCTGTATAGCACCACATGGCCCCAGGTTGTGAGCACCTCCACAGCTCACAGCAAGCTGGAACTGATGCCAAAAGACCACCTTTCCCTGTCAACCTGTTGACAAATCCAGCAGTTAAAACCCCTCTGAGTCATAAATTTTGACAAGTGCTGTTTGACACTTCTATAGACTTCATTGTGATCAGACCGAGTCATTTTGATATAATCCCTCGTGTGCAACAGGGCAATGAGGTCTTATTTAAGAGATCTCACCACCCTGCAGAAGGCCAAGTCAGGAGGATAAATTACAGCCTCTAGATCTGCACTAAAATGGTAAAAATCTGCAGGGGAAAAAGGTTTCAAACCCAACCCACTGCATCACCCCCCAGTCTTAGCATCAGGCACTGTGAAAGGGGGGGAACCGCAGGGATGAGTCTCACCTCCCAGCTTGAGCAAGCACAAATCTACCCGCTGCGTGTAGAAATGTGTCATTTATCACTTAGCCATAAGAAAAATGATCTGTCATGTCAAAGAGGCATTGGCACATGTGGATGCTCTCCGTCCGTCAGGATTTTCCTATTCCCCTTCTCCACTCCTGGAGGAGGATGCCAGCTGTGCTGTCAAATGCTCATCCCAGCTCTCAAAATAAATTCTGACCCCTTGGACTCCTTTTCAGCAAGAAAAGGTGGCAAGGCTGCTCCCTAAAAGCATCTGGAATGGAACACCAGCACTGTCAGCTCCACCAGGGAATAACTGGGCAGCACGCAGGAGTTTTTGAGCAACTTTAGGGGTTCTGGAGGAAGCGGGGCTTAAAGGAAAAGGGATGTCTGAGGTGGTTTCCCAAGGCAGGGGTGACCCGGAGGCCACACGCTGTCCGGCGCAGGACAGCCTGCATAGGAGGCTGTCAGACTTCACAAACTTTGAATCGTCTGTGGATCTTCCCTCAGGGGATCAACAGGAGACTTGGGTAAGAACATGGAGTTTTTAAGAATTTTAATTAGGTTTGTATTACTTCTTAATTGTTCCTTTCTTTAATAAAAGGACCTTATTAAAAGAAACTGCTGTGACTGCAAGATTCCTGGGCTAGGCAAATACTGCATTTCTCCCTGGGGCAGAGAGTGGGAATAATTGACTAAAACTGTAATTCCAAAAGGGAAAAAGCAGCGTTCCTGTGTTATTATCTCCACCAACATCAGCTCTGGGACTGGGCCAAACCTGGGACAGGGGTACCTTCAATATGCTGCAAGAAGGGGCCCCTTGCCCTGCAAGAAGTTGCAGCCTCGTTACAAACCCAGCTCCAGCCCCAAGCCAGGTGGGAACTCGGGGCTTCAGCAACAGCCTTGCGGAAACCACTGCTACAGTGAGCTGGGGTAAAGCAAGAGGTCTGCAAACATTGCTAAAGGGCTGTGAGAAAAGTCAGGATGGAGACAAATTAATTACTGCCTCTGCAAATCTGGGAGCCAAAATGCGAGCGCCTAAAGCAACGCCAGCCAGAGCTACCATTGCTGTCCAGAGTGGCCGGAACAAGCACCTGAGTGAATTTATGAAACTGTGGTTATTGGGAATCTATGGAAAACAGCACCTGGCCCTTAGCCCAGACTGCGAGGGGCTTAAAAACACAGCTGGAATTAACTTCCAGCAACAGCAGCAGGCCCAGGATGAGGAAAGTGTTATCCCCAGTGAGATGTGCCTTGGGTCTGGCCTCCTTTCACCATGTGCCATGGGACTGTCAGAAAATTAAAAAGACTTCCCTACAATGGAAAAGGCAGATGGAGTGCCTGGAGAAGTGCATCAAGAGGGTCCTGCACATCTCTTTGGTCTCTTTTGCATCGTCAGACGTGTCGGCTGGGTGGAGAAGGAGCTGTCAGGGTTTTCCTCATTTCACCCGTTGGGACAGCCCAGACAAGGCTCTGTGAGTGCAAGGAGCATGGCAGAGAGAAGGCGGCAAGCAGGAGGACAGCATGTCAGTGGTCACCTTTGGGTCCCCTGCTTCACAGCTGGGTCAGGTACACCCTGCAGAAGGGATCTCTCGCTGTGAGCAGCATTACGTGAGGCAAAAGGCGTTCACCTATCACGGGGCTCTCTCACCTTCTAACTGAGCACCCCAGAGCTACAAATACAAATTATTCATTGCAACTGCGCATGCTTCCAGCTACAAATTATCCCTTAAAATGTCCACCCCAGAAATATATCAAGAGTAGGGCATAGGGCCATAAGCTAATACAGCGATTCAAAGAGTCTTTCAGAGTATAGGATCCAGCTGTAAACAGATTTCACCACTCCTTTATTCCAAACCTACTTGAGCACACTGTTTTTTGACAGAGATGCTTTTTAAGATGTCCCTGAATGCAGCTGTCCCAAGACCCAGAGGCAGGGCCTTAGCTACTAACTCCTGGAACAAGACCTTTGTCCCAGCTGCCTTCTGCTCTGAGGATCTCAACATGTCCATCTCTTCCCTCTGACTGCTCAAAAACATCCATGATGGATTTTAACGACCAATTTATGTTAGTACGCAGCTGCTAGTGACTCCTCACTGCAGCGTGAGCCTCACCAGAAGACCCTTCCCTCTCTGTCCAAGCTCTCCACAACTTGGCACCATCACAGAAGTCTCACTAGTGTGTCCCCAGCCTCCCAGACAGCCTCTTTTCCAAAAAAGCTTGAAGAATATTGCTCCAAGTAATGTTCACTTTCTGTGCCATGAAACCAGCACATACCAGAGTTCTGGGCTCAGGAGCCAGCATGGGGCAGCTCCGCCACGCACATTTGGGAATGGAAATTGTTCATAATGTGAAGGGATGCAAGCAGACACGGTGACAGTTGGGAAAGTCACCATCAGATGTGACAAGACATTGAGAGGAGCAAAATGCTAAAGAGAGCTGCAACCTGGATAACTGGGACTGGGAAGAGCTGGGGAACAAATGCCTAATGCCACGGCAGCCAGAAAGGCCATCCCCTTCCCAGGCTGGGGCATGCATGCACCAGGAGACAGGGCTTGGCTGGGCAAACGCAGATGCAGGAGCTGAATGGGAGCACAGACAGCCCAAACTATTTTTAACCGGTGCAGAGGAAGCTTTTACTTTTAGTTACCAAGGGGAGACAAAGTGTCCATCAGTTGTGTGGAATTCATTCCCTCGACTGGTGGTGTTGAAGGATGTAAAACCCTCAGCCCTGGCCTGTGTGGCCAGCAGCTCTAATCCCACCCTCACAGCTGCACAGGGTCAAAGAGCGCAACAGCTGAAATGCACTTTGGATACGTACGCTGTCGGCTGTCCCAACCCACCCTGGGGGTTTCCGCTCTGTGATTTCCATTAAAGCTAACTGGCAAGATTCACTGCTGGCAGAAACGAGCACCAACCCATCAAGGATTCCCTACGTTTAGCTCAGCACAGCTAAATAAACAGAGCAGAGGTATCACAAGCAGACACTGGGAGGTGGATCTGGTGGTTCCCTAGTGTCATTTGTTCTCCTGGAGCAAAATATGTGGATTTGGCAGCAGCGGAACTTTCTCTTGCCAAATACGTTGCTTCGAGCACTGGGGAGCCCATGGGCTGGCAGGGAGGAGGTGGGGCTGGGACGGGGGCTCCCCTTTTTGCCCAGTTAGGGTTATGGCTCTGCAATCTAATTGTAAGACAATTCATTTTCTCTTAAACATCACTTCCTGCTGCTGTCTCCAAACACATATTTGAACATCACTGTTCCCTACTCCCTCCCCAAAATACCAGCAGTAAGAAAACACTCACTCACGATGCATCGCAAAGCACAGAATTGTGTCACTGGCCAGACGACCACCCAGCAGCTCAAACTTTGTATGCTGGTGGTCAACCAACTGGTGAAGGGAAAGGGCTGAACCAGCTACTGAGCTCCCTCCCTCCATCTCCCAAACAATGAGAGATGTTCCTACGGCATCTGCTGCCATAGGTAAATATTATGCCTTGGATGAATCCACAGAAGATGCAAGCAATGGCAAACAAATGTCCTGTCCAACCTGACCTAAAGAGATGCTTAAAAAGTTCTCGGCTAACAGTGGAAATCCCAGCCTCATAAAACAAGGTTGGCACTGAAACAGCTCTCCATTTGCACTTTTGCAAATGCAGCTGCACATCCAGAACATACACACACATAACTGCAGGTTGCTCCCCGCTTTCAAGGAAGTATTTATTAAAATCCTGCATTTATTACACATGTTACAGCTCCATAAAGACACTCAGAATCCACTAACAATCAGCATCACTGGGCTCGCCATACTAAAAATGCACTTTCTTAAGGGAGGATCGCCTAAAGGATGAACTACTTGTGGTTGCCTCCTTTGAGAGGAGAAAGAGGCAGTTCATTCAGCTTCCTCAGAAGCAGGCACTGGCATCGATCAGAAGAACCATGCCCTCATCACTCAGACAGAACATGCCCTCAACAGCCTGTTCTTCCTCAACTGCTACAAAGACAGCTTAGGGCGATTAGTGCAGTAGATGTTTGTGCTGTTATGTGGAGTTAGGCAAGAACAATCCCTTGCAGTCAGTCATGGTCCAGGCACTGCTCTCGCTACATCAGATGAACACACAAGCAAAAAACCAAAGCTTTGCTCCTGAACATTTTAGCTGAAATATGGGGTCTAGGAACAACCTGGGTGGAGTAGAACAGGATCACAAGCTTGTTTCCAACCTATTGCTCATGAAGCAGGTTGATAATGAGCTTTGCTCAGGTCTATGGGAAGCTAAAGAGGTAACACAGGGGTCAGCTTTGAAAACAGTTGAACACCTCCCCACCAGTGTGTTACTTTGCCAGTGAAACCACTGAAAGACCAGGAAAATCAGGGACCTGCTGCTCTGCATTCATCTACGAATATGTTTGCAAATGATATGGGAATGCCTGTGCCCACTTAGAAAAGAAACCCTGGAGGACAAATAAATCCCTTACCCGGTTGTCCTCTTGAATCTCCCAGTCACTGGAGAAGCTCAAGACATGCTGTGCCTGCGAGCAGTTAGAGAACTGGAAAAGGCTGGCAAACATCCTTCTGTTCTCCTGGGTGTCCGGGAAAATCGCCTCCTGGAAGTTGACTCCGTGCGGCAGGAGAATGTAGTTCTCATCCATTCTGAAACATAAATTGCACGAGCAGCCTGCTGTGAGGCTGAAAAGCACCTTCTCTCATGCAAAAGTCACCCATCGTGATTCAGCCTGGCTCCGAAGTGCCACCAAAGTTGCACAGACACTTTCAGCCAGCACATGGCTCTCAGCTCTCCTGGCACTTAGCCACCAAGTCAGCAATTTCCACCACAGAGGACAGGACAAGGCAGCAGCAGTAAGGACCTAACAGGTTCCTACCACCCTAAAGACATCAAGGAACCCCCAGGAATGAGGCAAATCTACATTTTGGCCCATAGTTCCTACTGAATTTGCATTGCTTTGCCCTTGATCCTGGAATTTAAGTACTCCTTCAAGCAGTCAATAAATAACTTGTGTAAAACACGTTTAAAGATATTGCCATAGACGGAGCACTAGACAGCATCAGCATTTCGTTACGCACCCAGTCTAAGGATATACCAAGTATGTCGAAACAAGCCACTGAGTACTATTTCACAAACACTCTTGGACTGAAAGGTCACAGCGATGGCTCTGTTCCCACATTGTGGTTTATTTTCTTATTTGTTCGATGACCCCAAAGTCAGGATTTGGCTGGGACTCGGGAAAGCCGAAAGCAAGCTCTGGGGTGAGTATCTGGGGATGGGTTTTAAACTCCCGGGCCAAACTTCAGCGAACGGGCACTGGCGCCTCTCCAGCGCCGTGACCGTCGCATCGTAAAAACAAAAGCGGCAGCACCCAGGAGCGACTCATCAGCAGCGACTCGTACATCTGCCGGAATACTACGTGTTTAGGGCGGGTTTTCCCCCCATGAAACTGCGAGTGGATGCGCAAAGGAGCCGGCGCTGCGGCGAGTGCGGCGGCGGGACGGAG
>NW_010413469.1:0-20896 GCF_000710305.1 Buceros rhinoceros silvestris
CGGCCCCCAGCGGCCAATACGCCGCGCTGGCCCCGCAGGGGCGAGGTGGGCCGGGCCCTTCTTCCCGTAGCAGACTGCGGGCTTTCCGACTGGCCCGCAAACGAGGGCCGGCCTTCCCTGCCGCTAGCAAGTGATAACTGAGTGCTCAAGTGCCCCCAAATGAAGGAGAACTTGTATTTTAAAAAATAAACCACCATTTGAACGCGGCTGTTGGCAGGCAGCAGGTAAAACCCTCCCAGGAGCCCAAAGAGGTGTTTGTACGTGCTGGGAATCCCACTGACAAGCCCTGCTGCTTGGGCCGGTCCAGCAGGTCCCCGAGACCCTGAACTGGCTCCTCTGAAGTGCTGCTGTCAGACGGGGTGAACGTCTGCTGCAGCAAAGAGGTGGCACTGGAAAAGGATGGACCCGAGAGAGGCAGAAAGATGCCTTTTGCCTTTCCTATTCCAGCGCGGCTCTCAGCGTTTGTCTGATAGGGAAAGGTACTTGGCAAAAAGGTAAAAGTATATTTAATTGAGTGTTATTATATAATTTGTGACATTATTGAGTGCATTTTAAGAGCATGCCCCGGTACAAGAAGGAGCATTTTCCTTTTCAGGAGCAAAAGGGACACTGAATAATGAAGTATTTCTGTAGGAAGGGTCATAGCAAGAGGGGAGCAACAATGAAGGCTCTGAGGTTGTCTGTGTTTCTCACTCATTTCCACCCAATTTTTTCCTGATAATGTCTGACTTTTTTTTTTTTTTGAGTGCGTTTCATAATGACAAGAAGGAAAATGCCTAATCTTTTCAGTAAGGTACGCAGCCCTGCACCATGTGGTTCAGCGCTGTTAAAGAACTGGAAGCGTTAAACTATACTGTGGTTTTTGGATGCCCAAGGGAGAGCAGTTTTTATTATCCCTGGTCGCAGGACTGCCAAATGTTATCTCGTCAGTCTGTGTCTTTCACAATGGGTGAGGTAAGAAAGAACCTATTTTTTTCATTCTGGTTGGTTTAGGTGGTGATGTCCATGGCGATGAGACATAGCTACATCGCTTTCGTGGTTATTTGAATACCAAAAAGAGACATTTTCAGCACAGAAGTTGTTCACTGAACATAAAATACGGTCCCCGCAGCCCTCCCATAAAAATACATTGTGGGAAAACAAACAGGACGAATAATACGTGTTTTCTTTCTTGTAGTAAGGGCTTCAAATTGCTCCAAAGCATTTATTTTGGTTTTCAGATATGCAATGGTGAGAACAGAGTATGTAGCTGGTGGGGGTATCTTCAACAAAGGAACTTTGTTGCTTTTTAAGTAATTTCCTTTAAAGTCAGACTTCGCTTCATGGGTTGATCACTAGAAAAACAAAAGTGAGTTTGCACCTTGGAAATCTCCTGCAAAATTGGCACAGGCTTAATGAGGAAGCAAGAGCAAGCCAGTGGGTTTTACGTGAGGTTAATGTCCCATTTTTCTGTGTTGTGAATAGCGGAGGGGGGTGGTTTCTCTTTTCATACGGTAATTTACAGGGTGAGGAAGATTCTGCAAAATTGTGTTCGTTTTGAGAAGAAACAAAGCAAATGCAAATGGGTCCCCAAGGTTTGAAGAATCCTGTGTTCTGTGTACAGTATAATAAACCCAATCTCTTCCACTCCTGTGGCGATCTGTTCTTCCCTCAAAAGACTTCACAAAATCTATCACTACACTTGGAAAAAATGAACTTGACAAGTAAACTTGAAGACTCTCTAGATTCTGTTTGATTCTTTTGAAAGACACAATTTTGTGACTGACGTTTGTGCAATCAGTAACAAGCTTTGTGAACTTAGATGTGGAATGTCACCTGCCCTAACTCAGAACCCATCCTTGTCCCCCTCGTCTTCAGATACAGGAACAAAACCCACTCACCTCGTTCACAAAACCTGCCAACTAGGGCTGCTGCCAGATCGGTTCCCAACCAGCCCGGCCAGTTCCAGTGTCTTCTTGCCAGCGAGACATGTGAAGACTGTTTTGTTTTCGGGGATTTTTAATGCAAGCAGACGTGACTCACTGGGTGACTGGGCTCAGCACTAGCTCCAGTATGGGATGTGGTGGAATTACTGGGCTCTTACCCTGCGGACTTGCTCTTGCACAGCAACTCCAAACACCTCCTGGGTCTGCAGGGCATGTGGTGCATCTCCAGATGGAATCACGCTTGCTCAGTCTGTCCAGTGTGTGCAGCATCCTTCTCCACTGCTGTGCGAGTGCAGCAGATCTCTGCACACCAAGCGTTCCCTTGCCAAAACAACCAGTTTCATTGCGCCAGCTGGGTGAAGTCCTAAACTCCCACTCCTGTAAACAATCTAGATTGTGCGAGGTGGGAGGCTGAGGATGCTCAACACTAAATAAAAAAAACCACAGTATTCTCCTTCAAACCCATCCTCTAAGCTTCACAGTAATGCCTACCAGCATCTTGACCACTCTTTGACCCCCACTGTCACGCTGACCACAAATGTCTCCTGTCCTTGGACTCTGCTGCCTCTCTGACATCTGTTGCCCTTCACATTGGATGATCTTTTTGTAAGTGCTGCCATTTCGCCTTGTTTGCCAGCACAAGGAATGGCCCAACACAATGGTAATACAAATGTTGACAATAGCATGAGGCATCTGGTGTCACAACTAATCGGGCCCCGGTGCCTCGTCCATCAACCCTCTCCAATTCTGAGATGTACTGAGCCAGTAGAGCCACTTGTCTGAACAAAGGTGTCCACAATCAAGCCTGTAACTGTGGTGCTTTTTTTTTTTAGAATAACAATATTATTCTCTGAATATGCAAATGAAGCCACGTACCTCTTGGCCCCCTTTTGAGTCTCACCATTTGCTGCTTAAAAAAAAACGCTCTGCAACAATAAGAGAGAGATATTCATCAGCCAACGCTTATAAAATGGTGTAAAAGTGATGAACACAGGCTTCTATTGAACAATCGCTACGGGACAAATACAGCATCTCTTGTTTTGTAGTGTGTTTACTGTATCGTCCTGGTATACATCCATCGCTTCAATCTTCTGAAGAAAGAGGCTTTGATAGATTACGACCCAATGATGTGACCCTGGTGAGAGGCGCACACATGCACTTATTGTTTAAGGTAGAAAATGGTTGCTTTGTGCAGTTGGAGTTGTGTAGCGAGAAATATAGACCAGTAGAAGCGGGAAGGCAGCCCTACCCTTAGTCGTGTACTCATACCACTAACCATCACTTCCTGGAGGGAGATGAGATACAACCTTCACGGCCGTTTCCACCATCCTCGTGAAGGACGTGGCAGCTTGAGGAACAGCAGATTCCCAGTAACGTTAAACTATGTGAAAAACACGCCGTCTCTGGCGTTGTTTGTGCAGGATTCACAGACGCAAACCAGCGAGCTGACACGTTGCGAGATCTATTTCCTACGCCGGGGAGCTGCCTTAAGCAAAGGCCCCTCTCGCCCTGCTGCAGCTCCGCTTGCCACGCCTGCTCGGCTGACCAGGAGCAGGGTGGCTGCGCGCAGCACGTGCCCTGTCATTCCAGTTCTCCGTTTGTTTATTTGTTAATCAGTAAACCCCACTGGGGTTGGGCAGCGCTCGATAAATCCTTCAGAGGCGTTTTATATCCCCAGATGCATAATCATTAATAAGCAGAGCTGCGGCCAAACGTAGGCTGATGAATCGTTGTGTCTGAGCAGGGTCTGGTGGGGGTAAAGGGTCCTGCTCGCACGGCCACCACTGCCACAAGGCCTTGAGAGCGTCGCACTCGCTGCCTGTCTACATGAGCAAGAGCTCCCTGGCGTAGCTTGAGGTACCGCCATCATAATTTGCATATTACACTCGAAAAAAATACTGAAGCATGTAATTCAATGTGGCATCTTATTACTTTCTTTTTGTGTTAGAGGAAAGGAGTTCTGCCCTCCCCCCAAAATAATTTTTTTCTTAAAATGAATTCATGAATTAATTAAAATTAATTTCCTGCATAAATGCTGCGCAAGTTGGTGGGTTTCTTTTCATTCCATAAGTATTATAGAATAAATAATAGTAAAATACTACAGAATGAGAGCAGATTATTCCGCATGCACAGTAGTCAGCTCTTTATTCTCTGTACTCATATCAGAACATTGTTTCCAGAAAAAGTAAAGTCAATGTCAGGTTCTGATAGGACAGATGTACGGTGTAGCTGTGCCACTGTGGTCCCAGCAGTCTGGCTCGGTGTTTTCCAGATGTCCCCTTTCGATTAAAGGACATCTACATCACTTGGGTGCAAGTGTTGTCCAGCTGAAGCGAAGTGTTGCAGGTGGTGCTAACTGGCTTTTTAATCACTCTGTCGCTTTGTTGTGTTTCCTTTACATGTGAAAATGTAACTCCAGCTTCTGACGCAGTTACTGGGCTACCTACAATCTGGAGTCCTCTCCAAACTCGTCCCAAAGTCTCTCCCATCGCACAGCCAGTCGGACCAGCCTGGACCCCACTCCCTCTGGGTAGGCAGCTCCTGAGTCCACCCTGCGCTTACTCTTCTGCCCTGCACGTGATCCACCCTTCGAGGTTGTGCCTGGCACTTAAATGAACCAATTAAGCAAAATTAATTTATTGTCGTGACCATCAGGAGCACAGCACTGTGCAGAGAGCAGGGCTTGAACCTCCATGCCCATCTAATCCACCACACGTACACACGGAACTCACTCAAGGTAGTCAAACCGTTCTTCCTGCTTTTTTCCAGCCAGCTGCTCTGTGTGAACAAAATAATCAGTGCCTCGGCAGCAGAGCACCAACCCTACACTCCTCGAAAGTCACTCTTCAGATAGTAAGTTGTGTTTCCAATTTCAGGTATTCCACATGCTTTTGACCTTTCGGTTCCAGCCTAAACCCAGTCGCTGAACCCTTGGGCTAGAATCAATGAACACAATCTCCACGGTTCACTGCCTGGCTTTATCTCCTGCCTTTGTCAGGGGGCGGCTTATTTGTATCTGGCTTTGGGCTTTGGGGAGAGTTTATCTAGCAGGAGCTGTTAGGCTGAGCACACCTATGTACGTAGCTCCAGTTAATCCAATCAAGCTACTCACTTGTCCTTTGCAACAAAAGGTGATACTAAACACTTATCAATAAGTGAAAAGCAAACCAAATTTTTTCTAAAGCCATGTGCAAGGGTTTACGTGGTGTTTGTTCACGCATGGAACTGACCGAAGCCTGCTGATGGCAGTGGGAATTTGGCAATTGGTTTTAAGAGTTATACGACCTCCCACAGTCAAATCTGTCTGTTATCAAAAATATTCTCAAAGCTACGTTTTCTGAGAAAACCACAGACATGTGGATGTAACAGTATAGAAATACTGAAAATACATTAGAGTTCAATCCAGTTAGGGAAATGGTAAGTTCATAATGTGGAAAAAATTAAAATTGAAACATAGATGAAGGAAAATGCTGAAGCTTAACTCAAATTACATTTTTGTATTTGTATTCTGAATTACATCATGCTGAGCTGCTTTTTTTACATAAGGAGAGCAGTACTTAGTGATTTTGCTATGATGACTGAGCAACACTAGAAATAGAGCACAGTTCTGAAAGAATCTGTTATGCAGACATTTGGGATTCATAATGGAAGATAATGGTCTTTTTGGTGATGAATCCACTCGATAAGCCAAGAATATTTCAAGAGCTTGTTTCAAAGTAGATCCATTAGCATAACCCAAGACATATCCTTGGTCTTCCAGATAAGAAAAGTTCTTGTATCGTTGTCATAACAGGAAGTTGGAGTGCTGGAGAGGTTTTGAAGAAATGATGTGCCTGTTACAGAGCCAAAGTTCAGGCTCGGTTCTTTCAGGGCATACACTGTAAAGCAAAACACATAGTCTGTGTTAGTGTAGCAAAATTAGGGTTATTTGCATAACGTCATAGATATGTTTTATGAAACAACAGGGTTTTCCCCACTTCTGGATCCTGGGGTCATTAAATGTCCTTGCTGGGCTAACTAGCAGTGTCGCCTCTTCCTACCCAGGATGTTCCTAAGCTCCTTGCCAACATTTCTTCTCTTTTTTTTTCCTAACAGCCAAATGTAATGCCCGATGTCCTGTAAAAAGCGTGGTTAAAACCTGTGGTTGAATATCTGTGCGGCGTGTACTGTTTGGTTACACATTGATAGCGCTTTTTTGATAGTTAATCTTGCTCTCTACAGGGCCCACGGGAACACCTCTGTTATGTAATATGCTAAATAAAACCACTTTCTACTAATGCACGGAATGCCTAGTTGCATGACTTCACCTTTGAGGAATACACGAGTATTTGTTATGCCCATGCCTGTTGTCAGATATCACTCATCTTTGAGACGCTGCTATAAAAACAGACTATTGGACGTGACACTCAGTTTCAGGCTAGTTGCTGTGTGTTATTTCTTTGAAATTATCTAGCTGGAGAATAGAATGTTACTGAAAGAGGGTTCACTTGCATAGAAAGCAAATATTTGCTTGTGTTATCTTGCTTTTAAAAGTGTTTTGACTACATTTATTGCAATAAGAATCATAGTATTGTTCTACCTGTACCGTATTACTAGGTGCTGTGTGGACTAGCTAGTCCAAAAATGCAGTTTATTTAATTCCAGCTTGCAAGCCACTGATCTCCTATTTTATATCAAAGTATTTCTTGGTGTTTTTCTAGTTTATTGTATTTATCTCGATGATTTAAAATGTCTGCAAATATCCCCATGGTAATGGAATTCACTTGGCAGCAATATATAGCGACATGAATCATAACTAGACAGTAAATGAAAGGTTTAAGGCGTAACGACATATAACAAATGGAAGTTGGTCTGTTTGGAAATGGCAGAAGGTGTTTATTGTGGATGCGCCTCAACACCATTAATATTGTTTCCTGGAATTCCATGTAATGGAATAAGATGGCTGAATACTTGCAGAGCATTTTTTTGCAAGGGAACAGTATTCGATTTTTTGGGGATAGAATTGGCAAAGGAGCCATTTTCTGCGTATTCATAATTACCACAGCTATGAAAAATGTGTCCATTCAACTTAATGTCCCAGACAGACCCATTAGCTACCGATGTCTTGTTGCATAAATGCTCACAGTTGCACAAGTGACACAGGTTTTTAACGTGGGATGTCTTAATCCATTGTGATAGCTACACGGCTGCTCCTGCGAACACAGAGGGAGGACGGTGCAGTCAAGGGTATTTTAATTCCAGATCTAAAGTTCAGCAAATGGAAGAGAGAGCATTGAAAGACTTAAATAAACCACGGTGCGATAAATCATAACGAAGCACAAAATGGAAACATCCAGTTTATTTAGAGAATGTTCTCCAAGAACGGAATACATCAGTCCTGAACCCCAGCACACATTTATCCAGACTGCCGTTAATTCACAGTTTATTTATAAAACGCTTCCATTTTTGATTGCGTTGGTGTATGGCGAGGTGCCCAACCTCTGGGGCACAATGGGGAGAAGTTACTAAGCCAGCATCCTCCTTCCTCTTTATCTACAAAGGCAAAGAAGCTGGAAGGAATCGCAGCGTTACTCTGCCGACACTTCCACCCCTCAGAGAAAACCTATAAGGTAAATACTGATCTGGACTGAAACAACGTTCTTAACATCCATTTTTGTGTGGAGAGATTCCATTTGCTGTACATCATCGACAAATCTAGTATGGCTGAAAAAAAAAAATCTGATTGGCCACAAAATGCTTTCCTCTAATCATTACGACCTAAAATATATTTTTGATATTGGAAAAAATAACATATTAGTCATGTTGTCTGATGGATTTTACCACTTCCTGCCTGATTGTTGAGGAATTCAGAATGCTTTTTGGCCAACAAGAAGCATGTGGACACTAGGGAATTTCTTGCTCTCTTTTCAGGAAACAGAACTACATTAGCTCTGTAATTGCAGCTTTCTCACCACCATTTATCTAACGCTGTCTGGCCTCCGTCGCTTTTCTAGATCCCTCTTATCTGCTCCACGGCGCGCCCCTATCCTGCAGTTCATTCCGCTTGGTGGAAAGGTTGGCAGCGCTCGCCGTGGGGTCCAGCCACCACAGATACCGGTACGTAAACATGAAGCAGGTGGCAGTACCTGAGCTGGCAGCTTTCTGACACTCCTGTGAGATCAGATGGAACTCCTTCTGACACGGTTACACAAAGCAACCGTTCGCCCTTCGATGGGTGAGCCTTTGGGCCGAAGACCATACGCTTCCACCACAATGGGTTCTCCATCCTTGCTGGGGCAAGTAGTTAGAAAAAGAAGACAAGAGCCAGAGGACCTGCTTTCCGTTACCTGCTGCTCTCTTTTCTTGGCATAAGCTGACGAGGTACTTCACTCTCCACCCTCAGTTGCCTTTTTTTTTTTTTAAATAAAGCTTTAATTTTCTAAATCATAGAACTTTTACTTATTAAGAAATAACACATTAGCGAATGGAAGGGTGTTTTTAAGAATTTTCTCCTCAGCAAACTGGCTTTCACTGAGCATTACACATGCCCCTGGTAAATAAATGAGGAGATAAAGAGCATTAAACTCATAAAACAATTGCTGTATTTTTCTGACGCTTGGCATCCCTGCAATACAGCTGCTTCTCCTGGGAGACAATGGCGAGGGACAATGGCAAGCTATGCAGTATGACTGACATTCCTTCTACCCCACCAACCTCAAGGCACACACATGTTTCTACCCAGACTCACCATCAGATCAGAGTCAGAGTCATTTGTGTCAGTTTGGTATAACCCTAAAAGTCTTTCTGTCACCCACCCAGGAGTCATGAGATGGTCCCTGCAGGAGTTCACACCGGGTGTTCTTAACAAACTCTTTTGGCCATGCTGTCCATCACCGATTAGACAATCTGTCTGTATCTGTCAGAACAAGTCTTTTCTTAGCATCTAGTCTAGCAGGTGCAGCTCTGCCTCTAAGCTGCCCAAAACAGCCAGCTGTGCTTGCAACAGAACATCACAATCGGTGCTTGCCAGAGAAGAGGAGTCCTCGCCGAAGGCTGTAAATAAAAGGAGAAGAATGTAGTGGCTTTGGGCCTTCTGCCCAACCCCATAAACATTGACTGCTGTTGCGCCTTTGCTGTCTTAAGAAGCCCCAAGTGCTGTTTCTGATCAGAGAAGAAAGAAGTCCTCTGTTGTGACCCTCATCATCAGCTGTGGCCTTTGCAAGCTGGAGTTCACCCTGAAGGCCAGCAGAGCCAGCACTGAACCCACCACTCCCTTCCAAGTGCAATCCCCCCCCGCTGTCGTGTACATGCAGCCTCCGATTGCTCTAGCCCGGTCCCACGCGTTTCCTCCTCCGCTGCTGATTTTCATTAGTCACACCCTGTTTCCCAGTGCCTGTGTCCTGTGAGGACCCCTCTGCATTAAAGTAGGTGTTGAAAAGGCTAGAGAGAACAGGAAGGTAATAAGTAACTGGGTGATGGTTAATTCAATTAGCCTTCCAGGAGCTCAGGGACAAGTAACGCTACACACTCCAAGGAGAAGTAACTCCTCAGGAAATCCTTATGGATCATTGTTCCTATGGAGCAGGAAAACGAGCTTCTCACAATAGAAAATGTCTTCCCATCAGCAGCATTAGAAAATGATAAAGCAATCAAACTGTGGTAGAGTGAGTCATCACTCAACACTTTGTCTTCGGTGCTTTCCCAGTGATTGCCAGCAAAGGAGATGGGTTGCTAAGCCAGAGTTGGGAGCCTCTAAGATGGGAAGGGCCATCAGGAAGCCCTGATGCTGACAAAGATGCTTACTTCTAAATTTCAGTCAAGATCAGAAGTAGAGTGTCAGGGGGAAGATCCGTCTTCCTTGTTCTAAATTAAAGACTTGCATTTTAGCAAATCTGAGGGAAGTGTTGTGGTTGCTATGGATAAAATATATATGGAGTCCAAAACTCCAGATTCACTCTTAGTAGATGGAGAGCAAAGGCGACAGGAGAAGTTAAGAGAGTGTAGTGCTGTCACATTCCCTGCCGAGTCATCCAGTTCAGGGTTAGCTCCAGATTAGGATGAAGAAAGCAGCTTTGACTGCAGCGTTCCCCTGTTTGTCGTGGTAATCTGACTCTAACATCCTTCTGCTCCTCTGAAGAGACTAACCTACGGAAGGTCTTCAAGCCATCATTCAGCTCGCTCTTCATTCCCTGTTGGAACTCAGTAATTCATTTGCCACCTGTGAATCTGTGATAGTAAGAGGAATACCATTCAGAAGAGGAAACCCACTGCTTTCTGCTTCATTGATCTTAAAACAAAATCCCTACAGATGTGCCACCTTCCCTTCCTTCCTGCAGATGTAGGCTTGCCTACAAGAGCCAGCCTCCCCTAACAGTCGGTTATCTCTGGCGTAGCACCACCGCCTGTAGCAACACCAAGAGCAATTAAGACAAGACCTCAGTGTTTTATCACTGTGTGGTCTAACCTTACTGAAAGCAAGTTTGGTTGACGTAGTAATAAGAAAAAACACCAGAGAGGAACAGTACCTCTCTTGCCCTAGAGCTCATACTGCTATCGACCATCCGGCTCCAAGGGAAGTCCCAGCAACAGAAGACGTTATGGAAGAAAGAGACCCAGGTTTTGGAGTTACGCTGGGGCAGCAGGTAGAAGGGAAGGAAAAAAACCGGGTCTAGATTTCACGTCCACTGTGTTCTTGTCTTTCTGTGATATCCCTGTGAAAAATGATAAAAAAGTGCTTAGGTACTGTTAATTGACCAATAACTCAATTGCTGAGCTTCAGGGAATTTACGGCTTTCATGGAGGTCTCTGGCTCTTTTTTTTTTTTTTCAAGATTACAGGGAGATTTTGTTCCATTTCTATCTTTCATGGTGGTTTGATTGACTGTGATTTCCCCCTGCAAGGATAGAGCAACAGGCTGTGCTTGGGTAGAGCTTCTATCCTGAGAATGTCCAGACGTGCCCCACTCCCCTAATGAGATTATTTTTACTCTGTCTTAAGGGTATTTTAGGTCTTCACAGAAACTGGGTTTTAGCTGCAAACCTCACAGGTGTATTATACACACAAAGACCGACGTTGGGTGCATACAGCACCGCTTACAGTATGTCAGATGTATGTATTGTATGAAGAAGTATGTGCTTGGGGGGTTGATGATCTTTCCTCTTAGTGAGGCATTTCAGGACTTCATCTAAATGCACACGTCTTACGTTAGAGAAGCTTAGCAGGCTCAGAAGATGTATATCCCCGTTTCCCTCCAGCCTGTGAAGCTGCATTACTACCAAAGCTGAGTAAAGTGTCTTTACTGAGTCAGTGTAAACAGCTCCCATTCAGCTCTCAGCCCTGCCATCACACTGCTGGGTGTTTGGGGGATGCTTTTTTTTTTTTCCTGTAGCTTTTTTCTTTTTCGGAAATAAGAACCTTCTCATGCCTGCTGATTTCACCATTCAGGAATTTAATTCAGCAGTCACCTTAAAAGGCCATTCATTTCAACTTTAGGGAGGAGTGCGCTTGCTTCCTTTGCAAAGTGTGATGTCAAGGCTTATATTTTTCCCCCCTCAATTAATCTTAAAATAGGAAATGCAGAAAGAGGAGGGTCCGTAGGAGAACAGAGCGCACATTTATGTGGTCACCTAAATGAACAGAGCTGAAGGACTGACGAGTAATGTGTTTCTTGCTGAGTGTGAGTACACTGGGTGTTCTTTCTGAGGGTCACAGGTACGGAAAAAGGCACAACCTATTTCAGCAGTATGCTGATTCAAGCCTCTTAATTAGCCAGTTAAAGACATCAAAGAGCGAAAAGAAGTCAGATGAAAGCAAGGTGCTGGTGTGGCTGCAATTCCCCTCCTAATTATCTGCTTCCCAGATTACAATGATGTCAGGCTGTATCTGTCACAATTAACATGGGGAGGAGGAGGATGAAACAAAAGCCTGTTTACTGGAGGCTTCACCAAAACAGTTTTTGTCCAGATTTCTCCAGATGAAGTTGGTTATTGTAGGTGAGGCTGGTGGCTCCAGGTACTATTAGAGATGTCTGCACATCTCGTTACAAAGCCTTGTTTGCAGCCGTTGTAACGTCTGAGCAGGCTCCTGCCCGGAGCCGCTCAGGGCGGTCTGGCTGAACCAGGCACACGGACGTACACGGGGCCGTAGTTTTCAGATACAGGCTAAAAGTGAAATGTGTTTCTTGCTCAGGTCAAAGGGGGTTGGAGGGAGGATTTGGTCTTCGCAGTCGGGAGGTGTGGGGGGAGGAGGGAGGAAGTGGCCTTTCTGAAAGGGCTCTCTCTTTTACACTCCTTCAGCGCATTCAGCCGCAGCAAGCCCAGGCAGAGAGAGGCCTTTGAAAGTTTGCAGCTCACACATGTTCAACAGAAACCCTTATAATTCTAGCAGCTAACCTCCCCGATGATTTGCACTGCTTTGAGCTCTCCCCAGTCCAGATTTCAGATCATTTTTTTGTGACGAGGCTTTGTGGCAGGTCACGCTTCATGCTGAGATCCAAACTGGTTTCCAGTTAGCATCCCCTGGCACGTGCTACAGAGGGAAGGGGATGAGCTTCAGAATGTGGAAACTGACCCTGGAGGTGGCAGGAGGAAAGGCGAGAGGTTTAAACCCGCAGCAGAAACGGGCGGAGAACATTGGCGCTGAAGCCAAGGACAAGGCAGAAGTTGGAAGGGAGCTGGGAGGAGACCATCAGAGCTGGGAGTCCTGGGAAGTCCCCATGAGCGGAGCTGGGGCTGAACCTGCCTGAGGTGGCACAGGAGAAAGGGAGAAAGGCAGCAGGGGCAGTGACGCCGAGACAGGGAGAGGATAGCAGCGCTGGTCCAGGCCGTAAGCTGGGCACGGGGCTGATGTCTGCCTCCCCTTATCTTCGATTTTCTAGATCCTAGGATTTGCTGAGCAAGAAGATTAGGACTGGGTGGGAAGTTTATGGAGCGGAGGTGAGGACTGGCTCAATCAGAGGTACCAGACTCAAAGCTGAGGGCAAGGAGAAGACGTGGTGTGGATAAATGGCCCCTGGGGTTTAAATGCTGCCATGGACTCTGTCCCACTGCTCCAGAACTCCTTGCACACCAGGCAAACCCTGCTTATGGTTATGTGGAAACTCCTCGTCTCCCCGGTGATCAGCACGATGCCCAACATGAAAAAGTCCTGAGTGTCCAGAGCTGTAACTGAAGTCAGTGGGAAGCTGTGTTTCCACATACGCAAAAAAAAAAAAAGGTCAAGCGCTTAGAAGGGATCAGGTTTTAATATCTCAAATTGGATGCCAGCATTAATTTATCTTTCCCTCTCATACGCAAAAAAAAAAAAAAAGGTCAAGCGCTTAGAAGGATCAGGTTTTAATATCTCAAATTGGATGCCAGCATTAATTTATCTTTCCCTCTATTTTTCATCCACTCACCTTGGAGTTTTATTTGAAAAACCCCATTAATATTTGTGAAATACTCAGATTTTATAACGTTGAGTGCCAGTAAATAAGTACCATGAGGAACAAACAATTCTTCCTTCTGAGCAAAACAAAAGAATACAGCTCAGTAAAGTCTGAAGCCTCATTAAACCCCCAGGAGAACACAAATCAGTGAGCAGTGGCTCCTTACATGACCAGCTCGTGGTCTGTGTACTGACTGAAGCAGAGCCACTCTGAAAGTATAGTTATGTGCCACGCTGCTAGAAGCTGAGCTGTCCATGGAAGCAGTAACTGGAAAAACATCATCCATTTGTTTTCATGAGATAGTAATAGTGTACAAGCAGCAGTTTTGAGCTTCCATCACTTGTAGATCCCTGTGAACTTTTCAGGAGAGATGCAGACTTTTGGATAGGGACAGAAAACCAGCTTGTTCCTAGTTACCTCTTCTCCAGCTTTTGGCTGTCTTCTGCGGATCCCAAAGAGTCTGTAGCCGCCATGCTCTACACTGCTGTCTCTGTATAGCTCACAAAGGCAAAAAAAAAAAAAAACCCCGTTAAAAAAAAAATCATTTTCCTGGTCTTTCCAGCCACATGCTCTGTGTAATATGACAATGTATGAAACATTCCAGCTCTTGCTGCTAGCGGTAATCTTGAATGAAGGGAACGAGTTTTGACTTTGCCATATCAGATGTTCTGCCCAAGTCTCGTCTCCTTGTTTTCTTTATTTGTTTTCTCTCCCGTGATCCATATCTTGCATTTCTCTAGTTGACCATCATAATTGAACCCCTAGTCTGAGCTGGGATCCCAGTACCTTAGCTTACCTCTGTGCCTTCAGCTCCTAACAAGCACCCCGTAGGGCTGCAGCCCCGTTTAAAGGCTCTCATACTTGAACGTTCCCATTCCATTGCAAACTGCGAATGTTATTTGATTCTGCAAAAACCAAACATCACAAAGGTGTTTCCCCTTGGAGTTTGGGAACTTCCATCACTGATGTGTGAGGGACTGTAATTAGAGCAGTGTTCCCGTCCATCCACCACAGCTGTCTCCAGCAATGTTCCCCCTCATTAGGAAACTATCCTGTAATTTAAGATTAGAACTGGAACATAAGGCAGTAATTGCCCCTCTCTGTTTGAGACTTTGCAGAATTTACGCTGTCAAGCTGAGGCGTCTGTTGTGCTTAAACCTTTCCGCCCCTTGGCTGCAGGCCTTTACCTCAACTTGGTTTCTATCAGCACTTGCCCTGGTGCAAATGGTGTGGGAGCTGGTTGGAGGCAGCGTTTGCTTCAGGGACGCACAAGCCTCTGATGCTCTTGATAATCTCACAGGCACTGATGATTTTTTCTCACCATCCCACACTCGGCTTCTTGCTACTTTGGTGACCTGCATCGCTCTCCCATTAAGCTCTTCTGGCTGTGAAAATTATGGCAGAAGAATTGAAAGTGATGTGAAGTGATAGGTTTATTCAGTTCCTCGCTCTGAATATCTGCTCATTTCTGGAACGTGGCACAAGGCACATTTATCTTTATTCATTACCCTTTAAAATGACATCTTTTTAAATTGTGTTTGTTCCATCTAGGTGATAGATGAGATCTTCCTCAGCTCACAATATGTCTCTGCTGCCTCTCCATGACAATTTTAGTAATAGGAGCTGGGCTGGTGGCTCCCTGCTCCCTCGTTTCTGGTTTTTTGTTCTTCTAAGCCCTGAGACCTGGCTGCTCTCCACTGAAAAACTCTGTATATAGCAGAATAATAACAACACATAGATAATATAAATCTGCCAGTGAGCGCCTTTTAGCTATTTATTTATTTTTCTTTCAATTTGGGAAACGCAAAAAAGGATGTATTCCAGGCTGCGAGCACATTTAACGCAGGATTAAAACAGCAGACCAACCCCTAAGAGCTTTAGCAAACCGCCAGCTTTTTCCTACATGCCAGTGCTCTTCGTCAGATTTTTCAGTGGACACAAAGGACTCAGTGTGGGTGGGCTTGGGACAGAGGTCTAACGTGTGACCATGAGCGCTTCAGCTCTCCGTTTCCCTAGTCTTCCTGCCTCTTGCCTCAGTGTTGGCACGGCGGAGGTCGCACATACTTACACATGTGTGTACATCTGTATGTTTTTTCTCCAGCTGTGTGTTTAACATCCACCTATTGGGAATTAGGTATTTGCTGTTCCTGGTGTTTCCTGTTCCAGCTTTCCCCCTTGAACCACCAAAGTTAAGTTGCTTCCACTTCACTGCCAGCACACGACACAATGCAAAAGGCAAGTTTTGAAGTTCCACGGATAATTTCTAACGCTTTCTTTCCAATTCCCACCGTTGTGGGGGTAAACATTTCCCCAGAAGACAAAACACTAAACCACATGTCAGTATTCGCCTTGACTTTCTGGAGAGATTGGCTTTTACAAAGTGACCCGCTGCTGCTTCCTGGGCAGAAGAAGATTCCATCTGCTAAAGTGCTTCTGAAAAATCCAGGCTTTCTTTTCCGAGAAAGCCGTGCAGTTTCCATTTGCTGACTCTCTTCATGTGCTGCCAATGAGTGGGGATGGCCCGAGCCTGACTTGTCCCTTCTCATTATATGTGATGCCTGTTTGCTTCTCTCGTGGGCCGTGTTTTGAATGTGTTTGTTTAGTTTCTCACTGTTTGCCATACTGACTTCTTTATTCTTCCCCTTCTGAGTTTGCTGCATGCTTTATTTCCTTCTTGCATCTGCACTCTGCTTTGCTTTGCCTTTTTTGTCTTTTTAACCTGTTGGGGGTTAGCATTTGCTGAAGAGAGAGACTGCAGAGGGGAAGTCCAAACATTGAAAACCTGAAATAAAGTCCTACTGACAGCAAAAAGAAAATGAAAAAGCAATAAAAAGTATATGCAAACCTAGAATTAATAAAGCAGGCACAGGATTACAAAAGCTGCATAATTTCTTCCCACAGATATAATCCAGATGTTCTCAATAAAAGAATCATGTTTAAATATAGAAGACTCCTATTTATTGCGTTGTATAATCGTTGTATTTTCTGAGTTCAGGAAAAATATGAAAAATCCAGGTTCAGTAACGCACACCTTTCCCAGGAATCCAGACCTTCCTTAGCATGGCTTATGGCCACCGTGCAACGTGATCCTCTTACCCCTGGTAAAAGCCTGCAAGGTTTATCAGCAGCTTTTGACACAAACGAACTGAAGATGCGGCTGTTTTTCCACAGAAGCTATGTGGGGTCAGTGGAGTCATCCCAAAGATGAAAACTATCTGTACTGCCTGCAGAAATATCTGAGAGGGTCACATTAGTTACCTTCCTTGCTTCACATCCCCTCACGGGAAGCCGGTTGTCGATATTTGCCTCACCGAGATGCGATAGCTCAGATTTTTCAAATGACCAGTTATAGGTATCTCATAATCTGTACTGAACGTTACAATCATCCAAGCCTGGGAATAGTGAATGTCAGAAGGAGAAAAGCTAACTCAAAATAAGTTTGAGGAAAAGACGAGTAGAGCTGACAGATGGTACAGCCCTTTAAGGCAATCACGACTTTACCCTCCTTCCATCAGTTGCTAAGGAGAGATTATAGATGAGAGATTATCAAGAATATCAGCATTCAGGTAGTACTTAATGCTCACCCTGTTTGGGTACCCATGAAGATATCTCACACGCCTTCTGTCTTAATGCAACTGCTTCTTGGGACTGCAACATTCGTCCCTGGGCCTATTTCAGAGGCAGAAGATGGGAATGCTCCATCTTTTAAATGGACCAGAAAGCTGCTCAGAACCAGCCCACCATGCAGTTATGCATCTCTTGAGCTGCAAAGGCAAATGGGAACATGTCAGAACGTATTTCCTCACAGCTTAGTGACTCTGCATTCAGCAGCTTTACACCAGAAAAGCGATCTTTCTCTTTTTGGCTTTCCATGGGAAAAGTGACTGTATTTCCTTCCCTACCACTCCAAGGATACTTGCTGAGAGGGGATGATGTAATTGTCATGACTGAAATAAAACCCAAATCAGTTGAGGGATGGAGTGTGAAGAACACACATTTGCTACAGAAATTCATCTGGGAAAAAAAAAAAAATTGCAGATCATCGCTTGCTTTAAAAAAAAAAAGATTGCAGGATGGATATTGTTTACTCAAGCCTTCCTTCAACAGAAGCAGGGATATATTGCCCGCTAAATAACCTCCCGCCTCTCCTACTTTAACTTGATCATATCCAATATTTCCCCCAAAGACAAGGGTTATAGTAGAGATGTTCCAGCTGAGGATGGACCAACACAATCCTGAGGGCTGGGTGAAGCCATTTTCACACCGCCTTCCTCTCCAGTGACATGCAGGATGCTAAAAGACGCCCACGTCCACGTCCCATCTCCTTTCCTACCTTAGAGTTACTGAGAGACTTTGGCCATAGTGTAGGTGAGGTTTAGGTGACTGGCAGCAAAATGTGCTGCAGATTAACTGCGTGTGGTTAAAATGGAAGGCACAGGAAGAACAAGAGACTGGGTGAGCTAGAAAGGAGGATGGGGCAGTGGTGGCAGCTGTGGATAGTTAATAATTTTATGGCTAGAAAGGAAGATAATAAGAAACAAAGGCTGAAAAATATGCTTTAAGGCCAGCAGGGAGAGGGAGCAGAGGTGAGTGGATGAAGCAGTCACCGGAGGAGTGCTTTGGGGTCAGAGCACAAACTGAGGGTGAGGATCACAAACATCCCTCAGTCTTGTTCCTTGGACCATCCTCAAGATGCGCTGCCTGCCTTATTGCACAGACTTCAGATCCTCCTTAAGACTCTTCCCTTTTGGCTTGGCTTTGGCTTGACTGGCGCTGTATGGCCTTGGTCTTTCTCTTGTGTTTTGCTGTGTGGTCTGTAACTGTCTCAGCCAGACTGCAAGCTCCATCGGAAACCACTGCAGCGGTAAAGTATAAAGTGCAGGGTATTGCAGTACCTAAACGGTGCCCAGTGCCCAGTGCCAGCAGCTGTACCAATGAACTGCATCAATAGATTACCAAAGGGTAGGATGCAGAACTCGTACTTGTGGAACAGCCACTGCAATGGGGTTGGAATACTGAAGCAGCAGGTTTTGGGGGGAAAAATAGTGGTAGAAGAAAGTTAATTTAAGTTTTGAGAGGATCTCCTGAACAACAAGAACCCTCGGTATGTTGTGAGCATGCAGAAGGGTGGTGCCATCGCAACGATACCACGAACCAGATGTGCCTGAGCTCTGGTCAAATTAAACTGCAGTTAAGAATTTTAAACATCGTGCTACATGTTTTACATAAAGCATTTAGTAGCTCACAGAACACCACTTTGCTTGGTGAGAAGCCGTGACGTATTTCTAAAGCAAGAAATATCACAGACAAAGCTGTCACCAGTGAGAAACGATTTGGGCACCAGTGAAAGAAATGGTAAAAAACCCGATGATGGGAAGCCATGACAGAACACTGGGGGAGGCTGAGAAAGCAGAACAGGAAATGTTTGTGTAGATAAAGGAAGCCTGCAAAACGACTGCAACAAGGATCGTTGGAATTTCAATCAGCCTGTCATTGAGGGGAATTGTAATTAGGAAATATCAAATCAGTGCGAAAAGCTGAAGGCTTTACATAGCCCTGAATCATCTCTAGACAGTTTATGCATGTGCAGCTATAGATAGAGAAGAAACGGCTTCAGAAATCTCATGTCCTGGCTTTTATCTCCAACTCCAAACCAGTGCAGGTCTGAAGGAACCAGTTTATTGACCTTCTGGGTTATACTACTCACTCTGTTTTCTCAGGCCTTCTGCAGATGGCTGGGGGCTGCTGTATGCACAGAGGATGTGGTTCGTTTAACTTCTGGGGATTGACTCTTGTCATGCTTGTGGAGGGCACGAACTAGAAATTGGTGGGAAGACAACTTTGCAAGCTGTGAGACAGTGAAGTGGCTGCATGTTTTTACCACCTGAGTAATTCTTAAATAAGGTTGGAAGATACAATAGGCAATAGCTACTCAATTTTTGAACTTACCATATACACTAACAAAAGTTAGTTCCATTTGCAGTTAAAAACCCATCGGGTACGAGTGCCATTCTGCTGCCAGCAGTAATGCCTTGGCTCCTGTGAGGTTTAAATGCTCCTCTGCAAAAGTGCAGTGAAGACCGTAAGGCCTTGGTGAAACATCTCCATGAACCGTGAAGCGACAATTTCTGGACGTTACTCAGTTGATGTTAAAGCATCAGGTCTGGCAGCATCGGTCGTCTGCCCATCCCTAGTTTTTGCTTGCCTTCTGCTCAGGCTCTGCGTGTCGCTGCACCACTGCAGGATTTCCTTTGCCAGGGGTTTCCACCTGGTCCTTCCAGTTGCCACTCAAATGCCCCTGATGCTTGCCTCGTCCAAAACCAGTGTGTGCTTCCACAGGGCCAGCATAAACCACGTGAAAGTCCCCTCTGGAGCTAGAGTTAAGGAGCATCATCTCATACCAATGGGACTGCAGCCAGGAAATGAGAAGAGCTGCAAGAGTAACCCCCAAATATTTATGGGCAGTAGTTCAAAGCGTGCTCTGCCGAGGAGCTGAAGCTGTAAAATTTATTGCGCTAGACTTCTTTTTTACAAAGATTCATCTGAACGAGCATCTGGTATGTTCCAATTCATAGCACACATGTCTGCTAGTGTATCACTCTGCACAATAATCATCACTTTAAGATCAGCCCTGCCTTCACCCAGTGTTACCGCTATAATGCAGATCGTCCTCTGACAGCTGCTGAAATGGGTAACATACTCGTGGAGCCTTTTATCTTTTCTGGTCTATATTTGTCCTGGTGCAAGATGATGCAGCTTGATAACTCTCAAGACATAATTGTTGTGTCTGGAGTCATCCTTGTTTGCGTAACAGGGATTGCACTTCTGAGACTTGCAGGGAACCAGAACGAGCACTGATTTTATGAAGAGACAGCGATTCACTCAGGTTTTGGTGAAACCGTGGGAGAAAAGTGCAGACAGTCAATTCTACTTTCCTCTGGTTCCATGTGCACACTGGTCTCCAAAAGCCATGCAGAGAGGTTTTCAAGGACAAACCCTGCTCAAAACCTGAGGAAACTCTCGCCAGCGGCCTGCAGAAATGCCTGCTTTATTTTAACGAGCCGTTTCAGCAGTACCACACAAATTGGTAATAATCTCAAAACTCGTTTAAATAGCTGTGACAATCACGCCAATTATGCTCCCATGGACCCATTTGGAGTTATCTTTGGACAGCTTCCACTGGAAACATATTTGTGTCCCTTTGTGTCAGCCGAAATATTTTGTTGGAATTCAGTATTATTTATCTCACTAATTACCCTTTAACTTGCTTTTGTTTTTTTTTTTACAAATTTTCTTTTTTCCCCCCATTAGATTATTTGTTTTTTTAAGGCTTACTACTTATTGTTTCTACTGACCTTTGGATCCATGAGCCTCTGAGGCTCTGGGATACTTTTCTTGTTTCAAATCCAAAAGGAAACATTTCGGTTTCCTCTTTTTTTTTTCCCCTCCCCCCAAATATTTTTCTGCCAGCAACTCCCTTTTAAAGGGCTGCTTAGTTTTGTTTCCCCAACTCATAGAAATTGGCGTTGCGTTAGGAGTAGAGGAGATTCTTTTGGCAGCTTGCCTG
>NW_010413469.1:20978-28679 GCF_000710305.1 Buceros rhinoceros silvestris
GAACTCTAGAAATGCCACTTTGCATAGTCCAGGCTTTGGATGGTTGAGTGAGCTGCGGAGAATATCGCTGGGAAGACAAACCTGCGGACTGAAGCCTGATAATCTGAGGAGAGGTTGAAGCCATCCTCAAAACCGCTTCATCCTGATCGTCACGTCTGGTTTATTCTGAGCTCTTCGTCTTGGCAAAGTAATTCATTCTCTTCACCGCTTTGTTTGTGGGTCACCGTGAGAACTCAGCCGGCAGGCACTAACGGTGCCGGTGAATTCTGTGACACTGACACCCGTTGACTAACAAGCACGTGAAGATACGGCGTACAGACAACTAAACGGTCATTAGACAGTGATGTCTTCAGACCGGTGCTTACCTGAGCATCCTTTAAGACAGGAATCTGGCTGGCAAAGGATGGCTCTGTTGTCACTTCATGGTCATCTCCCAAACAAGACGATTCTAATTATGTAACCAAGAAGTCCTAAGAGCATTTTAGTCTTTCCTAAGTGAAATTAAACTGCAAGTTTACACTTGATCTTTGCATGGAAAATGTTAAATCTCACAGCAGGTTCCCGACATCTGCTTCCCAACTGTCTTTAAAATCTAGGTCATTATATATAGGTGGCATCAGATATGTCTCCATGGAAGTCTCCGAGTATTTTAAACAGCAAAATGGACCGGCTTTCTTTAAAGCTTGTAACCGTCTAACACAAGTTTTTCACATGTGTACAGTCCAAGAAAGGTTAAATATCTCTCTTGACCCCTCACTGAGTGTGAATTTTTAACGTTCCATGTTCTCACAGCCCTGTAAGGCAGCGTTTTCTAGGTAAATTCCCCCGCTATTGCAATGCCGGTTTTTGCCATCTGGTATGAAACCCACAGCGATATAAATCCTATCTTGTTCCAGACCTTAGCTGTTCATGCCCACATGCTGTGCAGTCAATCCTTGACCGTTGGCATTTTCCATGAGCTGAAATGTTTGATGTGCCTCTGCTGCTACTGTACTTTGATTTCATTATTATTATTTTCCTCATTATTTTGGCTCAGCTTGGGACTGAAACAGCATTTCCAAAGGTGTCCCACTACCTGTGTGTAATTTTACACCTGCTTGTGAACAGTTTTCACACTAGTGAAAACTTTCACACCTTACTCTAAGCCATGGCAGAGGAGAGGTGTGGGGTAGAGCAGTGCTGGAGGGGGCTACTGGGTGGGAGCTGCTGGGAAGTAGCAAGGGGATTGGTGAGGAGCGATGGTCACGGAGGCTGACGGCACCACCGGAAGGGAAGCAGAAGCCAGATCCAGTTGATTTCTGTGACAGAATGGTGCTGGGCAGGTAAGACATTGCTGGGTGAGGAAAGCAGTGGATACTCTGACTCTTGGACTTCATATAGATAGAAACTACTTTACCTGTGGAAAAAAATATTGGAGGGGCTCTGTAACTGGTGACAGACATTTCAGCTGGGGAACCTTTCTCCTTGTTCCCTTGGCCTGGCTCAAGTCCACCACTTAGGGATGCAGTTATGGACAGGACATGATTAGTGCCTCAGGAACAGAGCCATGGGGGCCTCTAGCCCAGAACTACAAGCCAAAAGCCCACCACATTTTCCCTCTGCCAGCCTGAGAGGCTGAGAACCCAGCTGAGAGCCAGGCCAGCGTGAGACGATCCCCACTAGTCTGAGTGAAATGCATGACATTTGGCAGCTCCATTGCTCTGAGGGCTATTGAAACCCATAAAAACATCCCAGTGCCTCCAGAGGACTGTGGCTCCTGCTGGCAGGCACCTTCCCTTCTGCCATGACAGCACTCCAAGGACTCAGATGATGTCATCACCTTCTGAACAGAAATCCACCTGCATCTGAAAGTGTTTGTTATCTTTTTTCCTGAGCTTTTTACATCAGCTGCTTATTTTCGTGTACTTGCCCAAAACTACCGAAGAATAAACTTGTCTCTTTTCTCGTTTCTTTCCACTGCAGCCAATCCCATCTCCTTGTGCCCGTTGCAAATTCCTCCACCACTGAGCTCTTCTGGCATGACGCTGGCTTGTGTTTTTAGGGCAGAGGGGAAGAGGGTTTTGTGTGGTCATTTAATGCATGAGAAAACTCATTAATAGATTTCCTGGGTAACTGAAACGTTGTTTTTATCTGCAGAATGGAGAGAGCCTAACACTGCAAGCTTCCTCCTGATGCCCTGGCAGTCTCCTGCAATTCCAATTTGGTGTGACTGGTTTTTTGGAAGGAAAGAGTAGCTTGAACTCTGTGCTTATTCATTCTCATTGCTGGGGCTAATCAATGAAGCAATTGTATTTTTTGGTGATGTGAGTGTGTTTTAAACCAACACGAAACTGTTCACACGTACGACTGCTGGGCCACCAGGTGAGAACGAGAAGGAACCAAAGCAGCGGCTGTGAATACAGACCAGATCTGAGCCCGAAAGGCAGCTGAAGAAACTCACAGCCCATTTTTAAACAGCTGAAATACCCACAGCAGCTTATTTGTGATTTCACAACCCGTTGCCATGAAATTCGGGTGATGTCAGATGATTAATGACTTTAGCTAAGTTGTATAAAACACCAGGAGATAGCCAGCTCCACCAGAGCATTAAAAAAGTTTCGTGGAACTAACAAAAAATCACAGAAAACCAGAGAGGATCAATATCGTGTGCAGACTGAACCATTTTAAAACAACAAAGTGCCAAGGTCTGCACGCACTGTCAGTGGCTCGCTCTGTCCCTGGGGAAAGGCGCTTTTTCTTGGCCAGGGAATCGCAGTTTTCTTCCCTGAAGATGGCCAGAAGCAAGACAGCCATCTACTGACTGACAAGGTTAACCACAGCATGTTTACGAGCTTGCCATTTTACTCCCTCTCTGTTTCCATCCTAAAAGTGTGGCCCGTGGAAAACTGGTTTTCAGCAGAAGCTAATTACCGAAGTCCTGGTTAATAACTGGTTAGTAACTTGCTGACTCTCCTTGTTACTCATGGCTTTGACATCTGGGGTGGGAGCTGTGTGTGTAAGCGCTCCTAAGCCGAGCCATTTATTTTCCCAAGCGTAAGGTGGCCTCGCATCTTGCAGCTGACAGGCAAGGGCTCCGTTCCCACGTCTCCACTGTTGTGTGGGGCTAAGAGAAGATCATCAGCGCAACACATGTCCATGGAAGAATGCGACAAGACTCCCTGATGTGACAAGTGACTGGAATAGGGGAAATGGCCTCAAGTTGGCGCCAGGGGAGGTTTAGGTTGGATATT
The DNA here is from genome assembly GCF_000710305.1 of Buceros rhinoceros silvestris. Classification (NCBI taxonomy): domain Eukaryota; kingdom Metazoa; phylum Chordata; class Aves; order Bucerotiformes; family Bucerotidae; genus Buceros; species Buceros rhinoceros. The sequence continues at coordinate 24,209 of NW_010413469.1, forward strand.
AGGAAAAATTTCTTCACTGAAAGGGTTGTGAAGCCCTGGAATGGTCTGCCCGGGGAGCTGGTGGAGTCTCCATCCCTGGAAGTTTTTAAAAGACATGTGGATGTGGTGCTGAGGGACTTGCTTTAGGGACCCTGGAGTGCAGGGTTGAACTCGATGATCTTAAAGGTCTCTTCCAACCAGATGATTCTGTGTGATGTCTGTGGCTGTCCTTTCCCCCTTTTGACACCTCAGGTTTAAGAGCTCTTCATAGGTTGTGTGATGATGCAGGTGTTTGAAGATGCAGCCTGACTTGCAATACCCTGTGTTGGGGCTCACATGTCCTAAGACCATGGAATCTTGCAGGAAGTCCAAGTATTGCCACAGGCTCTCCTCGAAACAAACTAATGAAGAACATTTCCAGCTCGTACAACTCCAGTGGAAGGTGTGAAGATGAAAATGGCCTGAAAGTGGATGAAGCACTGCTTTTAAAGGCAGTTTGTATTACAGTAACACCTGGATCCTGGGTGGATGTCGAGAAGCTCCCTTTTACCAAAAGAATCTTGTAATCCTTGAAAGAAAATGAAGTGTTGGTTAATAATCACATGAGGCTCAGCAAAATACCTGGCATACTTGGTGCATGAGTCGCTGGCTGAGCAGTCCAGAAGGCGCTCACGGAAACACGGAAACACGGAAACAGCGAGGCTGCAGACGATGTGTCAATATAAAACCAATCTTACATTGGTAGGAAATGACCGCAGGGATCGAGACTGACCAGAGCCACCGACTCCGCACAAGGAGCCTCATGACAGCTTATGGAACGTGGTTTCCACAAGTGGTGAAGGAAGTCCCACAGTCCTCCGGAGGTTTAGGAGGAGCCGTATGACCTGCAGCGCTGCTGTGACAGCTCTAAACGCGCTGTAGGCAAGAGGCTGACTACACCACCTGTATCATTCCTACCCTTGCCCAAACTGGAGCATCCAGATTTACACGACTAAGGCTTCTCTTTGAAGTGTCGCTGGGAGGAAATTGGGCCCTTCTTCCTCCTGCAACCCCTCCAGCGTGGCTTGGATTACATTTTAACTATGTTTAATCGGTATTGCTCACATCACATGCAGGTGGAAATCACTCTTTGCAATTTTTAGAACAACCAAAAGCTGAGCCATCAAGAACTACAGGCAAAACACATCTAGGTTATTTTGTTATCATCTTGTTAGATTCTCAGATCACGGTGTAAAGCTCCACATATATGAGCAACAAGAATTTGAAACTTTAAACTGAGACTCAAGACTCTCCTTATGATTTTCAATAAGTTTTAAAAACTTTTTTTAAATAAGAGTGTGATATGTAATGGACAGAGATAAATATCATGCTATTACAAAATCTTATGGCTACAAGAATAGCATTTCAGGCTGAGAAGGTTGTACTTTCCAGAGTACAGCTGTCAGGAGGAAACCTAAAAAGACAAACAAGCATAAAGAAGCATTTGGAAACAAAATATTTGGAAGCAAAACCTAAACCCAGCTTGTTTCCACTCCAAAATAAATGAGGGTGTGAGCACAACAGACAAGAGACAATGGCTCAGACAGAACGAATTATAAATGTACAAAATACATGGATTTTCAGAACAAACGGATCTTCTTTCTGTAAATATTTATGCACGAGTGGACACACTGCTTTTCCTGGGATTGCTCATGTGTAAAGTTATTAGTTAGAGTCTGAAAGTCTCCAGTCATGTGCAGTGACAACGGCAAACCAGGACAGGCACTTCAAAAATGATAAACTCTGCTGAAGCGCGACGGTTTCTTTTCCATGGACTGGACAGGACTTAGCAAGCATTTGGTCATTTCTGTTATAAATAATAATAAGCTGTATTTGTTGAGCTGTAAACAGAGGCAGAGAACAGAGCAGACATTTCATAACCATCAGACTGGCAGGTTTTAAAGTGTTTCCTCTTCCCCCTCAGGAAGGCACACTCTCGGCCCCGCATGCTCTCCCACCCGTTTGGCGATTATTTACGGGGATGTTTTCAACCTGTGTGGCACTGACACGTAGAGAGGGGCAGAGAAACGCTGCGGGCAGTGCTGGGAGGCATCTGCCAGGAGGCAACGGCTACACCAGAGCTGCAGGCAGGCAGGGAGGAGCTGCCCTGCTAATTCCAAGCATTTTCATCACTGCGCTCCCCCTGCGCTGTTCCCACCCAGGCACTTCTGCCATAACCCCGCTGCTGACTACATCCCTCGTGCCTCCGATAGTGCTGGAAGAAGGCGCTGAGAAGAAGAAGAAGGTGCTGAGCCGTGCCGTGCCTGGAGCGTGGCAAAGAAGGTTTGTAACGTAAATCAGCAGCTCTCAGGTTTCAGAAGAACTTCTCTTTTGAGCATGAAAATTCTGGCTGTCTTCAAATTGCTTGTTTTCTCTATTAAGGTTTTAATCCTGAACACAGTTAGAGAAAAATTTAGACTGCAGGAGTGATCTTTCCAATGACAGTGAATTTTACATTGCCATTGATCCAGACGAGTCCATCGCTGCTCCTTGGAGGCGGAAGCGATGATACCCTGATTGGCAATGCCTCAACTTCGCTTGTCCATTAGAGAACGAAACAGGTAACTCTCCCGGTGGCAGTTGGGCGGTTCTTAGACGGGGTAGAAGTTCCTCCATCCCCTTGTAATCCGTGCCCTTCCCTAACCAAATCCTTCCTGACACTGCGCCCAACACTGGAGCTTGGTTTATCTTCAGATAGGAAATTCCATATGAAAAAACCTAAGAAAAATGGTTGCATTGGTTCTGTTTCCTCTTAGTTTAATTAAATATCAACATGTTCTCAAATTGGAGAGATCCTTTAGAACTTACTATTTCTACGGTTATGGGACCCAGAACTCTGGGCCAGCATGGACCATGCCGGGATGTAATACACGAATAAGCCCCAATCCTGCGATTAAGGACCTACCTCATTTCATACACGTCTATGAAGTCACTCAGTCTGCAGCTAGGCACCGTGGAGAACGGTCTCTGCTCCAAAGGGCTTACAACCTCTAGAGAAAGTCAAGCAAGTAACAGAAAACAGGAATCATCTAGAGCAAGGAATGCTCTTTCAGGTCTCAGTGTGACTTTGACACGTATTGCCCTATCAGGGTCTGCCTAGAAGCTGACTGCAATTTCTTTCATGTGGGCAGACTCCTGGATCCCTTCAGGTTAATGGGGCATCACGTGGCTAGAGAACGCTGTGGATGAAAGCAGACGTTGGATCACAGCACCGAGCTCTTCAGTAGCCTCTTGTGGGCAGTAAGGTCAAAGGCTTTTTGAAAGTTAAAAATCAATTGTATCAGTAGATTTTGGTTTATTCACTGCCCTACGAAAGAGATCTTCCTTCGTAGCTGTCATGGGTTAGGGCTGGGCCGGCCACTGGACGATTGAGAGATGCTCTCTATGAACCCCTCTCTCTCCCCAAAGGGGAAGAGAAGAGGAATAAGGGGGAGAGACTTACGCATTGGAAAAGAAAACTAGAACTGCTTTAATGAAAATAACCACAATAAAATGAAATATAGACAAATATATACAATACCAACACCGAACCCAACCCCCCGATAGCATTTACATCACTGTCACCACTGATGCTGTGGGCAGGAGCTGGGGAAGGCCCAGCCTGGACTCAGCAGCAGACAGGAACCGGATGCAGAAGCTGGAACAGGATTCAGGACTGCACAGATCGGGATCGAAGGCAGAAGAATGGACAGAGTCCTCCTCAGATGGTGGCTGTTGAAGAAGAGATGTTGACCCCTGTGACCCCTCAGCTTAATTCCAAATATGACATCCATGGGATGGAACCCCTTGTTGCTCAGTGCGGGGTCACCCGTCCTGTCCGCTCCTCCCCACAGGCACAGCCTCTCACTTTCTGCCCCCCGCCGTGGGACTTAGCAGGATGGAGCAGTGACCTCGGTCTCCACAGGAGCAAGCATCAGCCTTTCTGCATCCCAACTCCTGGTAGTGACTGTAAACACCAAGAGGCAGCACAGACATGCTGTTAACTGCAGAAAGTGCTGCCGCTGAGAAGAGACTGAGCTGCAAATCACCAAACAGAATTGGTTTTGTTCAACTCCAACCAGGACAACAGCAATGCTCATTTGTCCCCTACTGGTAGTGACTTAGAATTATTTGACATTTAAAAAGACAAGGAATTTGCTAAATGGAAATAGTATTTGAACAAAAAACATTCCAAATAAAACTCCTTCCCAATCTCGAAGCTGTCACCAGAGCAAAAATATTTGCAGATGAATCACATTTTCATTAAAACCACAAGTTATTCCTTAGACACGTGTCGCCAGTGGGGTCACCAGTGCAACCAAAACCGCTAGCCCGGTGAAGGTTGCTGGGAATTGGGCACTGGGTCAAGGGTTAGGGGCAGGATCAACTGATACGTGTGGAAAAACATCAGCACGTCAGTCCTGACAAGGCACTGGGAAGCCCGTTATTACATTTAAATATATATTAATTAAAA
>NW_010413470.1:0-7370 GCF_000710305.1 Buceros rhinoceros silvestris
CTGCAGAGACTGCTGGCCGTGGGAGGGGGGCAGCAGGGGGCCTGTGGGGGGCTGCATGTGTGAGGCGTCGAGGAGCAGCAGAGTGTCTCTTGCAGCTGTGTGACGCTGCCGGGAGAGGCAGACCGTCAGCTGTGAGCTCCAGCTTTGCCTTTGGCCTGTGCTGCCCGTGTCCGTGGGCGCCGAAGAAGGACTGCGGTACCGAGTCGCCAAAGATCCCCCTAAAGGCCTGCCTGTAAGAAAGGCAAGCGCGGAGTGATGCTTCCTCTGTGAGGCCCTCTCGGGTCCGGTTAGTCTGTGGCCCGACTGCTTTGTCCGAAGGCTGTACCTGCAGTCTGTCGCGTGGCTGCAGCTGCGCTACTCTTGGACCCCCTTAGCTCAGGACTGCAACTGCCGTTACCATTTACACCGTGGTTTTACACATTTCTTTTTTTATAGTGTTTTACTGGTGAATGTCTGAATGCAGTATTCTAGGAAACGTTTTACTCTTTGGAGTCTTCTGTATCTGCAAACAACACTACCTACTGATTTCTCAGTTTTCGTTAAGTGGAACGCGTTATCTTAGTGGTCTAGAGGAAGAACTGAACAGATATAGGGAAAAGTGCCTTTAAAATGTGGAAGTTTTACAGTAAAGCGCCATGGTTTGCTCCTCGTGTTTTACACTGAGGCATTTCAGACTGCGCAAAGTATTATGCAGTCTCCCTTGCTTAACTGATGCTTCTGTCTGTGGGAGGGAAAAAGGCTTGCTTAAGCATCATGGATGAAACACTCGCCAGAAAAAGGCAAATGTCACAGATCGTGCCCTGCAGAAGTGTTTTGAGTCTGGCGTTGATGATGCTTGCTGTTGTCTGCTAGTGTATTTTTAAGACCCAGCTATATGGAGCTCATTTAGCCTTGTAAGGCATCCATCATCTAAGAGAAGGACGCTCTAACCAAACCTACGACCCGAGGACTTCGCTGTCACCGTCCAAACTCGCTGGGCCCTGGCAGATGAACCTCAGGTGTAAAGGGTGGAGCCAGTTCCGCGCACGCTGAGCCTCACCTAAAAAATCCACTGCGCAGGCCCGAAGGGTGCACTCACGTTTGCAAAGCCCTGTAGCGCCATCAGCACGCTTGCAGTAAGCACGGGGAAAACCCTTCCCAAGTCTTCGTTCATGAATCCAAGCCATGATGATGATATTCAATGTTGTGCTTGGTGACTTGTGAGTCTGTACTCTCATTCTTTTATGTTTGTACCAGAGTGACTTAGGAGAACAGTTTCACTGGGAATGTAGATAGTCTGTGTCAGGGCATTGATTAGGCATTCAAAAAACACGCGCAAAAATAGCATACTGAACAGCAGAAATGAGGCAAGAGGAAGTGACAGGTAGGCATTTATTTTTCTAGCAGCTTTCTGGGAAGCAGCAAGATAGCGTTGATGTAGTCCTGTGTATGGAGGGACATCAAGCAATTAAAGGCATTGGGAAGCCAATCAGACTGGGAGAAGTGAAATGTGGTGGTCAGTTGACCCTGGCTTGACACCAGGTGCTCACCAAAGCCACTCTATCACTCCCTCAGCTGAGAGAGAAAAATATAATGAGGTTGAGATAAGGGCAGGGAGACATCAGTCACCAGTTACTGTCATGGGCAAAACAGATTCAGCTTGGGGAAATCAGTTCAATTGATTACTAATCAAATCAGAGAAGGGTAATGAGAAATAAAACCAAACCTTAAACCCACCTTCCCCTCCCTTCTTCCTGGGCTTAATTTTACTCTCAATTTTCTCAACCTCCTCCCTGCTTTGAGTGGAGCAGAGGGACAACAAATGGAGTTTGCAGTCATTTTGTCACAGGTTTGTGCTGTTTCTTCCTCCACAGAGGAAGGACTCCTCACACTCCCTCAGCTGAGAGAGAAAAATATAATGAGGTTGAGATAAGGGCAGGGAGACATCAGTCACCAGTTACTGTCATGGGCAAAACAGATTCAGCTTGGGGAAATCAGTTCAATTGATTACTAATCAAATCAGAGAAGGGTAATGAGAAATAAAACCAAACCTTAAACCCACCTTCCCCTCCCTTCTTCCTGGGCTTACTTTTACTCTCAATTTTCTCAACCTCCTCCCTGCTTTGAGTGGAGCAGAGGGACAACAAATGGAGTTTGCAGTCATTTTGTCACAGGTTTGTGCTGTTTCTTCCTCCACAGAGGAAGGACTCCTCACACTCTTCTGCTCCAGCATGAGGTCGCTCCCATGGGAGACAGTCCTCTGTAAACTTCTCCAGTGTGGGTCCTTCCCTACATGGGCTACAGTTCTTCATGAACTGCTCCAGTGTGGGACCCATCCATGAGGTTCAGTCCTTCAGGAACACATAGCGGAGACATGGGTCCCCCATGAGCTCACAGGTCCTGCCAGCAAGACCGTTCCAGCATGGGCTTCTCTATTGGTGGGTCCATAGGTCCTGCTAGGAGTCTGGTCCATTGTGGGCTTCCCACAAGTGGCACAGCCTCCTTTGGGCATCCACCTGCTCCAGCGTGCGGTCCTCCATGAGCTGCAGGGAGACAGCCTGCCTCACCACGGTCTTCACCACAGGCTGCAGGGGAATCTCTGCTCTGGCACCTGGAGCACTTCCTCCCCCTCCTTCTTCATGGATCTCGGTGTCTGCAGAGTTGTCCCACTCACATATTCTCACTCCTTTCTCTGGCCGTTGTTCTGCAGGTTCTCCCCCTTCCCTTCTTAAATATGTTATCACAGAAGTGCTACCACTGTCACTGATCGACTCAGCCTTGGCCAGCAGTAAGGCTGTCTTGGACCGAGCTTGTATTGGCTCTATTGAACACGGGGGAAGCTACCCCTGTAGCACTGCTGCTACCAAAGCCTTGCCTCGCAAACCCAATGCAAATATCTTGAAGAGTTGTGGGAGAATCGAAAGGAGAAGCATGAATGAGGTGATTATTATTTGTATTTGAAAGCTTGTTTTTCACCAGAGAGAACTTGCAACTTATCGTTTGTACAGCTTTAGCTAACTCTGCTTTGTTCATTTTTTCCCATTAGATAAATGTCCTAGGGTGTGCTAAGACAGCTAGATTTTGCTCTCTGATATCTGGGGATAAAGATGTTTGCGTACTGAAGGGGTCAGTCTTTCCCTGTTCTTCCTTCAGGCAGTCCAGTGCTAAACTACTTCACTTTAGGTGATTGATGGTTGATCCAGGAATTGAGTTATATCAACGTGGTTATTTTTTTAAATACGTATTTTCTTGGACTCATCAGGATAATTGTGTTATGCAAAGTAAAAGATATCAGCCTCTGGCGCCATTAGAGCTTTATTTCAATGAAGCTGACAAATCCCAAGTGAAGCTGCGTACCTGAAGTGGTGGGCGCATGCCTTATCTCCTCAAAGGTAATGGTATATGCAGGTTATTAGGGCTCCAGTGGTCTGTGGGTGCTGAGAAGACATGATTTAACAAAGGAGACTTTTTAAACAGTTCAGGTAATTATGACAGTCCTGGAGAACGGCAGAGAAAGTTTTGCATGGTGAGCCTCTCGGAGGAGACTGTAGTCACTCAGCTGGCTTTCTTGTGAGCCTTCTCTGATTACACTGCCTGCCTGAGGGTCAAACAAGCAAGACAAAGCTTAAAACAAAAAGCTCAAATAGAGCTGCACATAAATATCTGCGTAGACACACATACACCTGCATGCGCACACATCTTCATCGTAGCGTGAGAATTACAGAGGGCACGCTGATGTTAACAAGAGCAGTGTGGCTAATGGTGCAAGTCAACATCTTTCCAGTTTGAACCCTGGATAAAGCGATAGCTCAAATGCTGACTGCCGCTGTTCAGCAAGTCTTGCTCTGTAAAGGCTCAGCCACTTCCTGACTACCTAATGAACGTGCTGCTGTTTTTCCACAAAACAAGGAGTGTCACAGCTTAGTGTGGCAGGCAGGAAGAAAGAGGACCTGTGCCATCACTAGTAAATCTGCAGCAGGTCAAATGGATGTATCTGGGGACCCACACTGCTGGTGGAGCTCATGTAGTTAGTCCGGATGTAGATTACCATGCGAGGATTGAGACTGGGGAGGGTGCATCTGAGGCAGTGTGCTGCCCATCTTTGCTACAGCAGAACATGTTGATTATTTGCGTAGCTGCTCTGCTTCAGAGATCTTTTTGAATCACAGACTCACAGAATGGTAGGAGTTGGAAGGGACCTCTGGAGATCATCTAGTCCAATCCCCCTGCTAGAGGAGGTTCATCTACAGCAGGTTGCATAGCATGGCGTCTGGGTGGGTTTTGAATATCTCCAGAGAAGTAGGCTCCACAATCTCTCTGGGCAGCCATTTGAAGCTGAATGATGTTTGCTACGGATGGCACTGACAGGCATCTGGCTGTTACCTGGCTTCATTAAGTTGTCCTATTCATGTAGATCTCTGAGTTGCTGCAGGACTGCATAGTTTAGACTTCTTGTGTTGGCTGTCTTTTTGTGCTTGTTTCTTGCTATTAATTTGAATGTTTTTGTCTTAATTAAGGCTAGTTCGCATTTTTCCTCACCCATTTCTTTTGAATGTGTAATCTCAGGTGATTTGTTTTCAGAGCGCTGTGGTTTTCAAAGTCTTCATATTTGGTGAGGCAAGATGGTAAAGATGTCCCACCAAGCTGTATTTCGTGGTCAAACACACAGCCAGTGAAGGGAGCAATGAAGGTTATGGAGGGTTTCCGGTAAAGTTTGCACATGAGAAGTGCCTCGATTGCTGCTTGTAGGGTAGCATGTATTTTTAGTCAGGCTGAGGTCTTTTGGACGGTCGCCTTTGAGATGTGTCTCTCATTTCTGTAGGAGTGTAATCCACAGGAAGCAGCTATTCTCAACAGTCAGTGTGAGTCCGCTGATGTTCGTTGCCTTTTAAGCATCAGTGGCTCTGTCAGCTGCCTCCAGATTGCCTGACTGGTAGTTGTGAGCTGCCTTGTGACAGTTGGGTTCTCGCTGGAAGCTGCAGGGTCATGCACTGTAGGGCTCTGCTGGCCAGCTGGGGCAAGTGGGACAAGAACATAAGAGTTCTTTGTGGCTGCCTGGGGCAAGTTGTGCAAGGCTCTGGCTTGCTGGCTGGGTCAACTGGCTAGCTAGGTGGTGCAAATGTTACAGAGCTCTGGTGGGGCAGGGAGGGAAGTAGTGTAAAGCCCTGTCACAGGGAGAGTCGTCTTCAGACTTCCAGCCAATTCTTCAAAGCAAACAGGGAAATCCGATTTATAGGAGGAAGAGCAGAACTGCAAGGGTAGCTCAAAGCCACCTGAGAGAGAAGGGAAGAGACCGCACCTCAAGTCTGGTACTGTGGACATCTTTCCCAGCAGATCTAATGGGAAGAACTGCATGCTGAACCTCCAGGCTTGTGTTCTGGCAGCCCCCTTGTGCTGCTCTTGATCCAAGCATGCTGAGAGGACATGTCTCCTTCACTGTGTTTCCAGGACCCCGTGGATCCTGAGGGCACATAGCCTGAATTACACAAAATAACAGTCATCCTTCAAAGTCCTGGAGAACTGCAGTAATTGAATTCTGCAGGAGCACAGGCACATCAAACACTGGGGGAATGGAGTGCTCAAAACCTGCTGGAAGGCAGTTCTGAAATCCTGGAGGAGAGCAGCGCTCAGAGTCTGGATGGGCAGTGTTCTCAGTGCCTGGGGCATCACACGTTTCATTAACTGAAGCAGGAGGCTTTACAGCTTCCATATCTTTGAGCCCTGGCAGCTGGATCTTTCTCCATCTGGAAGGAAAAGAGTCAGCTGAGTAGAAATCGCTTTAATGCCACTGGCTAGACAAGATCATGATACAGACACCGGAAGAACACCATGGCCCGAAGCTGGTGAAGGCTGGCCAAAGAATACGTGCAAAGCAGTGAGCTGATATGTGCAAAAGGACCCCCTCTACTTTCCATCCTCTGGGAGGACGGGAATCATGGAGGGAAGGAGGTCAGGTTTGCATTAGGCAAACCACAGGAGTCTGAAGCCTGGGAGGACCCTCTCCAAGTTCTGTTTTTTCCTGGGTTTTCCTATACTCCTCCTATTTTTCTCCAAGCTGGCAGGTAAACCGTAAGCATGGCCTGGCCCAGGGAGAGGTGGACCACTCTTGACTCACCATCCTGTTGGAATTTCAAAGCCAGAAACCTTCTGAACAAGGCCCTGGACAAGGAAACCTTCCGGAGTCGCATACACCATCTAAGCGGTGTTTTCAGGATTTGCCGTACGAACAAGTGCACCTCCTTGCTTTGCCACCCCCAAACTAACAGTCCCTTCCGGACTTCCGTCCCACAGCACAGCTACCCTCAGACAATGGAAGGGAAGAAAGGTGGGAATGTTTCTCTGGCTATTTCACGCCTCTACAAAATACTCCATTTGGGGAAAGACCCCAGAGACAGAACAGGGCATGCCAACAGCGCAAGGCTGCCTACTGAAGGGAAGTCACTGCACATGCATTGCGTGCTCAGACTTCCTGTTCAACGCCAGGTTAGAAGTTTCCCAATGCAAACACACGCCACCCTCATCACGTACATCTGCCACATGCTCTCCCTCTTCCCCTCGTTGCCTGGGACAACGGCTCAAGCTGCTGTGGGGGAACACGCACGCTCTGTTGCAGCAGATTGCGAGGACCTTTGCTTCCTGTCTTAACTTGGCCACTCGCTGGTTGTCCTTCTTCCACACAACATGGATGTACCCAGCTGTCTGCAGGCAGTTCAGATCACAAGTAACACAGTCACCTACAAGCCCTGTGACAAGGCGCCCTGTTGAAGACAGCTAACTTGGGCACGTCTGAGTTACAAAGTTCCTGTAGTCTGAATGAAAGGAACTCCCACACAAATGATGATTGCTTGCTTCCAAAAAGCCAACTGCTTTTTAGAAGATTGTTTTCTCCTGACAAGCAAAGATTCTGCCTGTGTTGAAACCACCTGCCATAACAGAGCTCAGTTGCGTAGCTGTTTCAAAAGAAGAGAGGATACGCATCAAACAGCCTAAAATGCCTCCTGTTTGTCTCTGCTCCCCACCCATACAATGGGCAAGAAGTAAAAAAAAAGTTCCTCTGGTTCCCACCTCCTGGAAACAAAGCAAGGGCTCTACCTAAAAGGCACAAAAACCAAGTCACCTCAAACAGCAACACCATCGGAAGCCATCTCTTATTCCATGTTCTTGTGTTGCTCGAATCAGAGACGGCACGACATTCAAGTCACTGAAGCACAAAAGTTGAAATTGCCCTCAACATCCAGGGCTCTTGGGCAGGCAAAGCAGCCAGAGGGCTTTGCTGGGTACCTGCAAGATCAAGGGAGCACCGTAAGGAGGAAACTCTTCCTCTGCTCCTGGCTGCAAAATACAGGAACTAGAGTGAAAGGTGGCGGGGAAGATGCGGGGGGTGGGGGTGG
>NW_010413470.1:7457-7765 GCF_000710305.1 Buceros rhinoceros silvestris
GGGAAGAGAGAGCAAGCACTTAATTTTGTGGGCCTTCTGGCAGCCCTGCAACCACAAACAGAGGGTGGTGTGGAGAGTGAGAAAAAGCAGGAAGGCAGAACAATGCATAACTCTGACCAGTCTTCTGTGCCATGGTACCCCTGAAGAACTGTAACATCTCAGGGGCCAGGATGCTCACAGTAGGGAGGAGAGCCCTAATCAGCCCTTTGTAGGGCCCTAAGTCCCCACATTCTTCCACCGTGGGTCAGACTTCATGAGGGCTGAGGCAGCTTTCAGTAAACCTTACTGGACTGGCTTTTACTCCCTAG
>NW_010413470.1:7854-12056 GCF_000710305.1 Buceros rhinoceros silvestris
CTGGCTTGCCCTCCATAGCTACGTTAACACATATTTCAGAAGAAAGCTCTGATTTTCCTAGCCAGTAAATTCAAGCACTGGATAAAGAGACAGAAAAACCAAGATTTGAAACAGCGTCTAAAATTAGCACCCGGTAACTAAACAAGGAAGCTCACTGGGAGCTCAGCACATTTAGCAGCTTAAATGGTTGGGTTTGAAAGTCTAACTGTAACATCTTGGGTTTAGGTGCGTAGCACAAGTGTAGATGCTGCTTGCAAGTGTTACAAACCTGTCATCAGACATAGAGCATGCGAGTGTCTCATCGAGATTAATGCACGATCTCGGAAACAAAGGCAGAAGCTGCCGGTTGTGAATACGTCATCTATACCTCGCAACATAAACAAGCGTCTGATCCGGGCAGCCCCACACAGAAAGGCAACAGTGAGAATTTACAGCCACCATGCACATGCAGATCAGTTCTTCTCTGGCAGAGGCAATGCTGAGAGCTGTTGCACACCGTGGCCAGGTACCGCCCGGCACCCTCTTTCCCGACAGTGCAGAGTCCCAACGTCCCATTAGGAAAGACACGAATGCGCTGGCCATGTCCAGCGTGGCCACGCGTCCAGCACTGCGAGGCTGTATTTCCCTTGTGCCAGCTCATCCCAGAAGGCCGCTCTAATGGGGATAGTCCAGGTCACAACCAACACAGCCTCACACTCTTCCACCTATCATCATCACGTCGCTGTGAGCTGAAAACACAGCGTGCCCAGGAAAAGAGCTGTTACCAAATCGTTCAACGTATTTACAGCTATCTGGCCGAAACGGGTGATGATACGGGTTTGAGTACATCACCTGGGAGGTGGGATTTAAGAGCAAAATCTGGGATCCACTTCCAAGTCCAGCTACTGAAATGTATGACCTCAGAGTCCTCACTAAACCCTGGCTTGCCCAAGTGCTGTAGATTATGCGCAGGTGGTTTTGTACCAGTCTTCCTCCTTGGCAGCTCCTTGCAACTTCAGTAAGAAGCTTCTTTAAACTCCTTCAAGAGGTTTTTGACGACATAAAGCCACAAATGGCACAGCCTGATACGCATTGAAAAGTACCTCTGCCAGCTAGTGAATTGGCCATTTGTATTCTTTGTAAAAATGAAGATGCAACTCCTACTCAACTAAAAACACCTAATAAGCCAACTCTGTTGGATGACCTTTGTTTTCTTAGTATCGTCTTGCTAGAGTTCATTACAGCACCCCTTCTAACATTAAACCTTTAGGAGGGAGCTGTAAGCTTAATTAATTAATATTCTATTTTTAATTGCTTGGCTTTTTCCCATTCCTGGTGTATACAGACTGACATAATTCCATTAGCTGCGGTCTTGACCTGTTGCCCTGGTCCTGCTGCTAATAAATGCAGCAGCATAAACCTGTAAGGACACGTGCACACCAAACCAGATTTCCCATGCCAGTTCAGCATAAAAGGACGTGATGTGGCTACTAGGGAATTGTTCAGGATTAAACACCTTTTCTTACCTTTGGGATCAACAAGTGCATGCAATGCAGCCTGGAAGGTGAATATCGGTAACATTTCAGAGGTGACCTTTTCTTTGCTATTGTGTGTGCCCTTCTCTACCGGATAGTTCACCAGGGGACCGTTAAATCCCACTGGCGTAGATCCCAAGGGAATGATACGGTGAGGAAAAGTAATTCAGATATTCTTGCTTGCTAACCGTTTCCTTCCTGAACCTGGACAGGGAATTCTCAGATAGAATGGCTGTTCTGCTAAAAAGGAAAAGAAAAAAAAGTGTGGTTTCAACCACTGCCAGAGCGGCATGGGTCAGTTTCCCTTTATTCCATGCCACAAGTGCGACAGTTGAGGTTAGCACGATCAGACAATTTTTCACAGCAAGAAGAAACTCAGGGAGATGGTGGAGCTGCAGGTCAGCAAAGGAAGATTTACTGCTGGTGATGGACTTGCGCATCTGTATGGCCACTCCTCTGGCCCTCAGTCAAAATCCCCCAACACTGCCAAAGCTCTGGCTCCTGTTTGATAAGGGGCATGGCTTTGTCACCAAAAGTGTGAGGACATCTGTGACAAAGAACTGCGCTACAGTTACCTGCAGCTCTCCCCAAAGAAACAAAGTTTATGTCAACCAGCGCAACACCACACAGCAACCCAGGGCAGCGCCGTGCGTCCTGCTCGGCTTCCAGCCCGCGAGTTTCTAGAGAAGTGTGTGGTTCCAACCCATCTCTGCCAGCTGAGCAAGTCACCTCAGAAAGTAAATTTATTTCTGGAGCTCTGGAGAATCTGATTTCCCAGCCTGACAGACAGCCCATAAATCAGGGTGAAGTTTCCCTTTGCAGTACAGGCACCGCACCACGGCTGCAACTGGAGCAGCAAATTCTCCATGGAACCTGTCTTTGCTGCCTCCTGGTTTTCCCCAGGAGTCACTGTCTCTGCTTCCACAAGGAACACGGAAAACTGCACATCGGGCAGAGCTGACACCCAGGATGAGCAACAAGACGGACACAACTTCTGGGGAGGAGAACGGGCTTGGTAAGCAGCGCCTTGGAGCCAAACCTTGCATGCAGGGGGTCATACGCCTTCTGGTGCAATTTGTGGCTATTCCTTCTTGTCTTATTACTTGTTTCTTGGGAGAATAAAGTGACCTCCACCTCACTGCAACCTCTTTTCAGGTAGCTGTAGAAAACAACGAGGTGTCCTCTGATCCTCCTTTTCTCCAGGTTAAACAACTTGGGTTCCCTCAGCTGCTTCTCATAGGTCTTGTGCTCTAGATCCTTCACCATCTCAGTGTCCTTCTTGTAATAAGGTGCCCAAAACTGGACATAGTACTCAAAGTGTCCCCTCACCAGTGCTGTGTACAAGAGGAGAATCACTTCTCTCCTCCTGCTGGCCACACTATTGCTGATACAAGCCAGGATGCCATTGGCCTTCTTGGTTACCTGTCTCATATTCAGCTGGCTGTCCACCAACACCCCCAGGTCCTTTTTCGCTGAGCAGCTTTCCCGCCACTCTTCCCCAAGTCTGTACTGTTACAGGGAGTGATGTTGTGACCCAAGTGCAGGACCTGGCACTTGTTCTTGTTGAACCTCATACCATTGGCCTTGGCCCATCAATCCAGCCTGTCCAGATGCCTCCGTAGAGTCTTCCTGCCTTCAAGCAGATCAACACTCCCACCTTATTTGATGTCATCTGCAAACTTACTGAGGGTGAACTTGAACCCCTCATCTAGATCATTGATAAAGATGTGAAAGATGACAGGCCCCAGTACTGAGCCCTGGGGAACACCACTTGTGACCGGTCACCAACTGGATTGAACTCCATTCCCCTCCACTCTCTGGGCCCGGCCATCCAGCCAGTTTTTTGTCCAGCAAAGAGTCCACTCATCCAAGCCATGGGAAGCTAGTTTCTCCAGGAGATGCTGTGTCAAAGGCTTTACTAAAGTCTGGGTAGGCAACAGCCACAGCCCTTCCCTCATCCTCTAAGCAGGTCACCTTGTCATAGAAAGAGATCAGGTTAGTCAAGCAGGACCAGCCTTTCATAAACCCGTGCTGACTGGGCCCGATTGCCTAGTTGTCCTGTATGTGCCGTGTGATGGCACTCAAGATGATCGGCTCCATAACCTTCCTTGGCACTGAGGTCAGACTGACTTGTCCCAGCCAGCCACCCAGAGCCCTAAACAACTTGCCCCAGCTGGCCAGATAGAGCCCTACACCATTTGCTTGGGTAAGCCAGCCAGAGCCCTTGACCAGTTGTCCTGGCTGGCCAGAGCCCTTCAGCACATGTCCCAGCTGGCCAGCCAGAGCTGGACAGAGGAAATGGTGGTATGGATGTGTCCGTGGTCCGTTAATCATTCATTTCTGCTGTTGGGATTGGCACCAGAAAATTTAGTGGGGAAGTATTTGTTATGCAAATTGCAGGCAGAGTTGCAGTGTACACCACAAGGAATTACATTGTGACTCCTGATGGATAATGTGCCAAGAAATCATGACAGCTATAGTAACTGAAGAAGGGATAGAAATACCCCAGGAACTCAAGATATACCTAGAATTTTATGGGCCCAAGGTTCTGTGGATGTACGGTTATTAAGGTCATTAATCTAGTACAGATAGAAATGAAGGGAGGCAAACCTCCCTCCTTGAAACAGTACCTATTATCTCAGGAAGCAAGGGAAAGTATAAGACGAATAATAGCAGGTTTCCTGCTGG
>NW_010413470.1:12150-17198 GCF_000710305.1 Buceros rhinoceros silvestris
GCTGAGAGGGATTTTAACTCCTCCTGAGTCTTCCTGTAATACTCCTATCTTGGTGGTTAAAAAAACTTAAACTAGGCTTAGGTGGAAAACCAGTTTATAGATTTGTCCAAGACTTATGAGCAACGAATAAAAGGGTAAGTACAATTGTACTGCGACCACTTGTTTCTGATCCTTCAACAATTATAACCATGATACTGGCTAAGCTAAAATATTTTACAGCAATTGATTTGTGCCCAGCTTACTTCAGTATAATAGTGCATCCAGAATCTCAGTATTTTTGTCTTCAACTGGTAAGGGAAACAGTAAACAGGGACTAGATCTCCTCAAGAGATTGCAGGAATTCACCCAGATTTCAGTCTCCAAGGAGATAAAAAGAAATGTTTATTAAGAAGGCCTCTAGAGGAAAGAACCAAGGGTGAGTATCCACTTGATTTGTACACCGCTCAGTGTCCAGGGAGTACTTCGAGTTCATTGTCAGCAGTCGGAAATTTGCTTTATGGGGTATGTGCCTCCACTGCAATAACTGTCCACGCCTGCAAGTAATCAGAAGTACTGCTGCAGAGGACTGGAAAATGTAATGTAGAAATCCCTGCATATTCTTAAACTTTAAGGATGTAGTCTCGCACTGGTTTCTAGGTTTCAGAAGGTTCTGACAGTACATGGTTTTATTTCCACAGAGCTGAATTGCTTTGTCTCAGCACGGTTTGGACCTGTGCAGACACCACTCCATCAGCAGCGAGCTGGGCATCATGCTCTTCTACCCTACCGCCCATGCAGATCTGACTCAGTCCTTCCTGCCGTGGAGGGAGCCATCAGTTCAGGAGGCCACATCTGCCTCCACTGAGTGTGGGAGAAACACATACCAGCCTTCTGGCATTGCCAAATGCATAGAAGAAACACTTGCACTTTCCGATTTTCAGGATGTGCAGGAATTTAATCTAGTCTGAAAAGGTCGTATTTATTTGCTGCCTTGGCCTCAGCCATGGCTACCTCATTGAAGAGTGTTGTGGCCAAGGACTTTTCAACTTGCCTTTTAAGTTCTAGTTGGCATGCTGAAGCCGTTTCCAGTTTTGAGCCTATAAACCACTTCTTTTTCAGCCTCTTCCAATTTGTGGACCCCTAAATATTTTTTTCAGAGGACTTCTGGTCCCTGTACAACGAATTTCACTCTGCTGACAAGACAGTTACTTTTCTAAATACCTCAGTCTGTTTGCTGAGCACTTCTAGTGAGCAATACAAAGATAGAAGAGCTGGATTCTTGGCTTTTTTCTTTTTTTTTAATCAAAGACTACGTCTATACTCCCTAAAAGAAGCTTCTTAAAGCTCTTGAATGCTCTAATTTGCTGCAGGAACCAGTGGTTGTTTCTTGTCTCCGGTAGCAAAGCTTCAGCAAAAGGCACAAAGGATTTTTTGCTGCTTTTTGAAGTCTTTTGACTGTCACACTAGGTTATGCATGGTGCTAGAGTGTTACAAGTTGGGGAATCCCTGTCGTAACCACCTGAAATCTTGTGGTTGTAATGCTGTTTTGGTGGCTTCTGTTCCCATTCTGTATTGTCTTGAAAAATTTTCTTAAATGAGCTTGGTATTAACCTTATCATAACCACAGCACACCACAGCAGATGTAAGGCTGAGACATTGTTATGTGAATCCTGCAGGAAATTTTAACCTATGGAATCTCTTTGGAAATGATATTTATGTGATTAATTTGAAGATGACAACATTAGTGAAATTTCCTGTTATTCTTCCAAGTTGGGATTTTTCCAGATCAATTTTCCCTCACCAAATTCAGGCGAGGAATGCAAGGAGAAACAGAAAAAGATGAACAAGATAATCTGATACTTGAGGAGAGGGTGGGTGTATGCAGAAAAATCCCGGTTGGCAGAAGCTGAGAATCCCTGCCAGAGACAATTTTGGCTGTCTCTGTCTCTATGGTGGCAGGCTAGGCCAAGGACGGTGAGCTGGGAGCCCTGGTGGCATGGTTACGCGGTAGTAGACTCTGAGCAAGACCCAGGTGAAACAGATTGGGGGCTGAAATTCATCTGCATCATTCATTAAAGGTGGAAGCAAGAAAGTACGGTAAATGTGCACTAACCTGTGGCCAGTTGGATCCTAACTTGGTTTCTCCTAGCATTGTTCACTTACCGAAACAGATTTTCCTCTGACTCTAGTGAAACTAGCCAAAGCTTATAGCCTGTAGGCACTGTGCTTGCTCTCCTTGACGTGGTCGTTCAGTTAAGCTCTTTTCATGTTAGCAGCATGATTGAACCCATGTGTCTAAATAGCTCTGTAAAAATAAGTTGGGGTTTTTTTTCAAAGCAAATGCAAAGCATTGAACCCCACACGCAGTGGTGCTAAATATAAATTGTGTGGTTTCTAGCAGTTATTCCATATATGGACTCTTCTTTTTCTCTTGTCATCATGGTCCAAACTAGGAGAGCTAGGTCAGAAGAACTGTATTTGTTTGGTATGCTTGACCTGGACAGCTGTGGTGCTTATGATCTTGTTTGTCTCACCTGGAAGTGAGGTGATGATAGGTTAATGCCAGGATGAGATGGCAGTGGTGCACAGTACCTGCTCCATGTCTCTGCTTTTTTGTGGACCTGCCTGGGTCTCTCTCCCCATAGCTGGGAGAGAAGCTAGTGAAGCTGGGGGTGAATTCATGACATTTGCCCTGAGCTGTCTGGTGGCGGGGATATAGAGAGGAGGAAGCACCCAACACAACAAAGTCATCTGTGTTTGCAGAAAATATCTATGGATGCTCTGAAGAAGAGAGAGCATTCCCATAGACCCCTGTCACTGGAGATCTGACAGTTCCCACAGGGGCATCCTGGGAGCTCCAGAAATCTTGGCCCTGACTCTTGCAAGAGTTGGACTGTTCCTTCCCCGGAGGTGCTACAGGCTGGAGAAACCACGTGTACCTTGTCCATAATCAGGCCCAGAGCCTTTCTGTAACTGTTCCTGATCTCAGCATGTTTCTGCAATGTGCTTTTTGTAATTTGTGGGTTACTTTAAATGGTCCTGCCATGCAGATAGAATCTCTAGCTGCGGCTCTGACATCAGCTGTGTTTGGAGACAGGCTAATGGCTGAGGTGAACTTTTAATCCGACTCAGAACAATCTTTTTTATGGTCTCTTTGTACCAGAAGCTGGAAAAACAGTGTAGAAGTGTGTCTCCACTCTCTTTTCCCTCACAGTGGCTTCTGATTAAACCTCAGGTTGTGCAGCTGATCATTTGCTGTGGGGTGCCACACAGGGCTTGGTGTTGTCTCAGGGCAGAAGACCAGCCCTGTGGAAGATGGATGTATTGAGCTGAAAGGGGTATCACCTGCAAATTGTCTCTGAGGCAGAGATAGGAGGAATGAGAATGAAAGTCCAGTTTCCTTTTCTCTCCCTCATTTGCCTTATTCAGCATTCAGGTGAGACCTGGTCAGGAGAAATTCCCCAGGGGCAACTTCCCGTGGGAACTGTGGCAAGTGGGCAGTTTCAGGAGATGGGGAGAAACATCGGTGACCCGTGTCTGGCCTGCCTGTTTTCCTAAGACTTGATACAAGACCTTTCTGCTCTGGTCTGTGTGGTGGGGAAGATCCTCTTGTCTATCAGACGTGCTGGAAGACCACGTAGTGTGCATCCTTTGAGGTGAATGGCACATGTGCTTAGGGTGCAGATCAGCTTTGGGAACGGGCTGCTGTCAGTAAAATTATGTCTGTCCACAGCTGCAACACAGCCTCTTGGTTTCTCTGATGCTCCAGAACCACATAAACCAGCTGCAGCTGGCTGGACATTGTGGATCAGGCTGACAGGCTCTCTGTCCCAAGCAGCAGTGCTACTGTGCTGTATCATAGCTGGGAGTCTGGGAGTCTGCAGGTTTATTTCCATTTTACAGATCTGCGTGGGGCTGTAGAGTCCCTGACACAAGAGGGCCTTCTCTGATCAGAGGTCACGCTTCTTGATATGCCAGTATGGCCTATTTTGTCCAAAAGTCACTTGCTCTGAACATGATCTACAGGAGTACTGAGATTATGCGTCTCCAATTCCTAAGTAAATTGTGAAGTAGCTGTGCTTTCACAGCTAGAGAAACAAAAGGCGTGACCATCTCTTTCACCAAGGAAGCACACACCCATGTTTATCTTTGCTATTTTTTTGCTTGCTGTTGCTATTTCTTTGATCAAGAATGAGTTCAGAGTTCAAGCATGGCTCTCTGGCTAGTTTAATGAATCCTCATCAGTCTTTGCATATTCATCAGTTTCTGGGACCTTGCTACCCCCTCACAGAAGCAACCCTCAGGCTCGCCCCCATTCGTGCCTTGTGGCTGCACAGTTGCAAAGCCTGTTTTAAAAAAAAGTCTCAGGTGGGAATAGCTGTAGGTGTCAATCGGACAAGTGAGCTAACATGGCTGCAAGCCTTTCCCTCTTCCCAGTACCGCACAGTCCAGGTTGTACCTGCTGTGGCAGCCTCTGGTGTAGCCATGGCCACACCACTCCGCTTCAGGAGGATGCATGGATGGGTGGATGGATGGATGGATGGACGGACAGAAGAGAGGGCTGCCAGCAGTGTTTCCTGGCCCAGGGCTAGTGCTGGGGCAGGGAGCCCTCAGCATCCTGCAGAGGCAGCTCTGTGCATCACCAGAACTGTAGGCTTATTTTTCATTTTCAAGCATTGAGTTTCCAGCATTGAGCTCTGCTGCCTCCCTCTCTGTGAAGCTAGGCTTGTGTGTTTCCCCAGTTAACACTGACATGCATTAATTAAAGTAAAAATAGGTGTGCTGCTTATACTTACCAACCTACTGAAATGTGCAGAGTTAGAACATACAAATTTATTTGTAATATTTCACAGCTTATTTCCTGCTTTGATTGCTAGTTAAATATTCCAGTCTCCCGTGCTCCATCGGGAGGTGCCTCATGTCATGTAAGGAATGAGTCTCCATTCTCTTTCATGAGGCTGTCAGTAGCTGAAAGGACAAAATGGCCCTGTGAGCTTGCAGCTCACCAATTAAAAAAGATTTTAGTTCACCTTTCAGCTACAAGTTCTTGTTTTCCACCCCCCCCCCCC
>NW_010413470.1:17305-46271 GCF_000710305.1 Buceros rhinoceros silvestris
CCCCCCCCCTTTTACTTTTAGTTTCTGTTAAGCCTCACAAGGTGGTTTTTGACTGCAGTAATCACACAAAATTTTGTGCATCTTTATATAAAAAGGGGAAGTGAATTCTCTGGCTAGCCAAGGGTGTTGTGAGCATTCATTAGCCAATGTTAGAAATTAATTCTATTCTCATCTAAAAAAATTGTTATCTATGACATTTGAGAACGTTGCTCTTAAGAGGAGGCTACTGACTGATGACAACACAGATTGTGCATGTGCTGTCATCTTTATCCTCACTGTGATTCCCTTTTTTTTTTTTTTTTTTTTAAGCTAGTGAGGACGTGAGGGACAGAGGAGCCTAATGGGACTTCATATACTGTGTGATGTATGGGGCACTTGCAGTCAGAAATATTGAACTCATAAATGTACTCATTTGCCCTGGAGTCACTGAGAGGGAGACTAAACACAGGACACTGCAATGTCACAGTCATGCAGAGTCACTTCTGTAACAACAGAGCTGCAGTAGAAAGGCTGTATTTTTCTTTGATTTTACTACAGATCTGTAAATGAGCTGTGTGAGGCTGCTGTCATTGGCTGAAGGAGGTGGTGAGCTTCTGCTGGATTTAGCTGTATGCAGACTCCTTTGCATTATGTTGTTTTTCTGAGAATCTGAACATTTTGGGGTGTTATTTTGAATCAACTCTGCACATGCCGTCTGTTGTCTCATGTCCTCGCTGTAGCACTGCAACTCTAAGCTCTACCAGCTTGCCCTTCAAGCATGAAGGTGAAATGAAGTCGAATGTGCACACCCGAGGCAGATGGTTAGCCCCAGTCTTGCAGTGGTATCTGAGAGAGATTTTCTTCGTGTTATTTCAGCAGCACAGAAGGAAATGAAAGTGTTTCTTACTGTAAATACTTTTCTCTCTCCCCCTTCCTCTTCACTGCTGTGAGTGTCTGAAGACTCACTTCACTGCTTTTCTCAGAGAAGGCTATTTCTGTCACATCTTAGATCAGTTTAGGCCTGTCCTATGCATGTATGATAAAGACAGGATGGAGCTGTGGTAGCCTTGAACAAACTTGTAGATTTTGGACACTGGGAGCAGGACGTGAGATGTAATTGTCATTGCTAAGAAGTCAGAGGGGCCAACCCACTGGCTGCAGTGTGGAACATGACCAAATTGTTTGAAAAACTGTGCAGACCACAACACAAGGGGTTTAACCATTTCTGAGAAATGCATGTATACATGTAATTCCACCATGTGGAGTGTCCTTAATGAACTGTGTCTATCTATGTCTGTGTCCAGAGAAACAGAACAGAAGTGTAAGATTCCCAGCTGCATCCTGAGCTGCTGTCACAGCATTCCCCAGAATATCTGCTATGTACATCTGAGATGTTTGCTCTGATGCTATGGCAGTTTACTTCCTTCAGTGAGCAACAGTTTCTGTTGCATTGCTTGTATAATCACCTTGGCACTCAGTGGAAAGGCCCAGCATGCTTTAAGCCACCGCAACAAGTGCAAACAAAATATCTGGCCCTGTGTGGCCAGCAGTTCTTCAAGATTGGCTTTTGAGTGTCAGCTCTGGGATCTGCACCAAAACTGAGCCACGGTGACTTCTGAGCGGCATTCGGTCTAGTTTTGCAATCTACCTTAACTTCCAATAAGCTTTGTTCTTTGCCTGGGGTGGCTGTACAGAGCCCTTTCCTACACAGCAGCTACATTTGGTCACTAGAAGACTTCAGCAAAGTTCAGGCTGGCAACATAGCCTTTGCATACAGAGGAAGAGCCTTCTCCCACATATCCTGCTGGTGAGAGTCTCCATAGGTGATGGTTGTTGGTATTTCAGGAAACCAGCCGATCTGCATGTGCAATGCTTTGTCTGACTGGACGGATTTCTCTTCCCTGGGTGGGGACGCAATACTTTGATAAATTGGAAAAGGATGAAAGAAATAGGCGTTTCGCCTTTGCCTGGTCTCAGCATGTAGCACCTTCGTAATCAGACTGAGCTGACCAGGAGATATTCTTGGCTTTCCTCACCTCTCCGCCCTGTTCTTACACTTGCAGTTAGCTTCAAGGTGCAGGGCTTTGCAGAGCACATTGTGGCTCACATTGGTTCAGCCTGAGTTCAGTCACCCAAAACCTTGCAAGTCTATTTTGAAACATTATTCAGTCTGTCCACTATGGAGTTTCTTTTCTTTTTTTTTCACTCTTGCTCCTGACATCATTTCCTGAACACTATATTCACTGAGCTCTGTAGCCGGATCGTCTTCTCAGCCTATGATGCAAGGAGCTCTTTAAAATGGATTTCAGCTCTTCTTTTACTCTGCAATGTTTGCTGTTGATAATAACTGTTACTCATGGTAAGTGGGATTTTTCTTTTTGAAGTTGGTACAGATTTGCCTAGATGAGCAGACACCTTAATTTTACTCCAAGATGTTTTAAGGACTCTACCAGGTTGGTGGGGGGATATCAAATAGTGTAACTGCTAATGCGTGAAAGGGGCAGTCAGACCAAATTAAGACAGATTATTTTTTTAGTAAATGAATGATAACTAACAAGATTGTTCCTTATCAGTGTACTGTGTCTGTAAAAGCATTTCAGCAGAGAATGTAAGGACCTTGTGCGCAGAATACTGGCTGGCGGGGCTGGAGAGCTATGTGGTCCCGCTCCTAACAGTCGGTGTGACCTTGGGTTAGTCCCTGAGCTGCTGTCGCCCTGCCATTTGCCCATCTCTGATTTGCTTACAGCAGCTTAATAACGTGCAAGGATACTGTGAGACTTGTTCAATTTAAAGCTGCGACCTTACTCCTTGGCTAAAAGCAGCTGTGCAGGCAGCAGTTGGTTTTGCTACTGTCTGTACAAGATTCATGGCATCGATGCCCCAAGGATCTTTCTTTGCACAGTCTCTCAGCTCTGAGAGGGGGTAGTAGGTGATCATGTCAGATTTGGGGAGAGAAAATACCAGCTGCTTGGCCTTTCATCACACTAGGTACATGGTGTATGCACCACTCCCACGTTATCAGGGAGAAAGTTGGCCTGTATGGAAGGCTTCCCACTCCTCTGATTTTCAAATACTGGTGACCCCAACCTGTCACTAGGGGTCTTAGGTCTCACCTGGGCATTTGCCTTTCTGGGAGGCAGCCAAGAGGGGATGGATGGACACAGCAAGCTTGCTGCCCATACTGTGCTTCTTATTTCAGGCTCTGGCACCTGGACCAGTGTGCTCAGCGGCAGCTCAGCAGCCTTTTCTGTGGGAGTTCAAAGTCTGCAACACCTCTCCAGAATGAGCAAGAGGAACGTGAGATGCTTGACAGCTGTCTTAAATGATACTTTGTTGGCTGAGTGCGGTACTTCAGCCAGCAGATGCCTGAACTTGCAGAATGGCTCCCTAGTGCTGAGAAGAGTGGAGAAAGAGGATGAAGGACAATATGAGTTTGTTTTTCACAACACCACCAGACTTTTTACACTGGAAGTATTTGGTAAGTTGCCTTCTTAGCAACAAATAGCTTTTGACCTTGTGAGCCTGGCTGGAAGCTGGTGCCTTGAAATTCTTCCAAAGAGACTGCTTGAGCTTGCGGGAGCTATAGGTGCTTCTGGAATAGCCTTGTAAGCCTCTGGTACCTCAGGGAGCAGTAATGGTGAGTGTACACTAAGGGTGCTATTTACATCTACGTTGTCAGTCTCTCCTGCCTGTTGAACCTTCCTTGAAGTAGCCAGTCAGTTGAGCTACGTGCTGTTTTTCCCCTGATGTGAGAGACGACAGCATGAAGTGTTTGTAAAGTTGAGGCTATAGAATGTAGACTGGAGATTTTGGTCCATTTCCAGAGTAATCTTCCCGATGGCTCTCATGAAAGCTCTCTTTGACAGACAGCATTTTGCTACCTTTGGACACACTTCCTTAAGGAATTAACCCTACCTCACTTGGCTCTGGAAACTGAACTGGACAGCTGTGCAGGTCTGGGTTGAGGCATGCTGCATTTTTCCTCTGCTTCATGCAGCCGAAAAAGTTACTAAAGAAATCCATGTGTGACTTTGCCGCTCCCCTTCATGCGCCTGCTCATCCATCTGCAGGATGAGAAGACAGAAACAAAGTCAGTTCTGTACAGGATCCAGCTCATTGCTTGGGTTAATATGGAGAAGGCTTAAATGGGTTTGCCTCTGCTGAGTAGTGCTCCAGACAGCCAACGACTGTTGCTGTGGTCCTCATCTGCACTGTCCCTTTTGCAGGGCTTTCACTTACACAAGCTTCAAAGAGAAATTGAAGCGTATGAAATTGTAATGAAAATGTCTGAGCAAACTGGTCTCAGTGAAGACAAATGAATCCTTACACCTTTTGGGTGCAAATAGGCAGAACTGCCGCAGAGAGTAGGTCAAAAATGTGACTCCTTGGCACAAAGATTGAGGACTTAGACTGGAAGTAGGCAAAGACTGCAGAAGTATCCTGGGTTTAACCTCCATTTCAGTGGATTTGCTTTGAGAACTTCTGTCTCCTCCTTGTGTTCTGTGGTCACACCTAAGTCAGGGAAATAATTTCATACCAAAGGTATTCCTGGAGGTAGTGAATTTTAGCTGGAAGTGATGTCCTAGTTGAAGAAAGTAATTTCAGAGCTTATTTACATGGATGTTTGCACAGATGTTCTCCGTGTTTCTTACTGTCATAAACCCATACCACTTCTCTGTCTAGTTTGTGGCAAATGTAGGAAATAGATTGGCTCCTTGTAGTAGACTGAAAGAGAGAAATTCAGGAAAACATAATAAGATCTATGATTTATTACTTAATTTTAAATTGTCCCAGTCCGGGTCATCTTATCTAACCTCAGGTGTCTGGTGTTGGTACCTATGTTGGACATGATTTGTACTAGTTCCTCTCTAAAATGGAAGAAGCAGCAGAGGGACAGCAAACTACAAAACTCTGGTGGAGGAGAGGGCTGAGTCTCCTCTGAAGCTATGGTTATCTGATGATTACAGAGGAAGCCTCTGGCTATCATATCCTTTGGGTGTTTCCACCATCCTCTCAGATCAGGCGCTTTTATTTTTCGCTATGTCTATTTCAATAAGGAAAACTAAGACCAGATTTTTGTGGCATCCTCAAAATAGGGACCAAGAGTTACTAGCAGGGCTGGGTGGGCACTGCGAGGCGTTTCAGGGCTGAGGGCAGGCACCGAACAGTCTGGTTACTTATTTCTGTGCTCTCTGGCTACCAGTAAACGTAAGCCTGCCAGTAAGGGAAGCTCATATCCAGCTCGTGTTTACTGCTGAGTCCACTCCTCACCTTTCTCTTTTCTCCCTGTTCCCATTGCCCCATGCTGTGCGTGGCCAGAGCCATCCATTGGTATCCAATGCTTCCCTAATGGGACTGGAGAGTTGTACTGTGATGTGGCCAGCAACA
Source organism: Buceros rhinoceros silvestris (assembly GCF_000710305.1). NCBI lineage: Eukaryota > Metazoa > Chordata > Aves > Bucerotiformes > Bucerotidae > Buceros > Buceros rhinoceros. The sequence goes on from NW_010413470.1 coordinate 22,673, forward strand.
AGAGCACCAACTTTCGGTGGCTGCTGAATGGCACTGCACTGAGCGCCCCTGAGGCTTGTGTTAAAGACGGTGGGAAGAAGGTTCGCCTGGACAGAACTGTGCCTGGGGAATTTGTATGTGAGGTTCACCACGAGAATAGCATCACAAGGACCAGGCCCGTTGTGCTGTCTTGCAGCTACGGTGAGTAACGGTGTCCCCCAAAAATCTCCCTTTTGGTCTCTTGCAGTGGAAAACTAAGGAGTTGTTGCTGTCTGCATAATTCTGAACTCTTCTGTCCTCTGTCAGCTGCCTTCCAGACTTACGACACCCTCCCTTTAGAAAGTGTCTCCTTGACTTCCTTTTCTCTCCTGTGTCTCAGACTGACACAACCTACAACCACAGAGGGAATGAACGTTGGTTCAGGAGGTGCTTTCACCCAAGTCTGCACCAAGGATGGATGTCTAGCTGCTTTCCTACTTCCCAGCAATGGAGACGTTGCACTCTCCTGAGTACCAATCCACTATGCTGGTTTAGAAACACAAGCTGCTTCCTACTCCAACATTCATCCACTACCCAAACAGTCTCCTGGTTTCTGCAACACCCTTGTAAAAACACCTCAGCTAGTTCAGCCCTGTCGCTGCTGGACTCAGCTAAGTTGCTTTGCCTATGTCTCTTTTCTCCTTATCTAGTCTGTACAAATGTCTCTCTATCAGCCCCACACCATCAGAGGTGAGCTAAAGATGCAAGCCATATTCTTACAGAATGTAGGGGTTTTTTCCTCTGCGTCCCTGCTCAGATATGTAGTTCTGTGAGAAGGCTGTGACTTTATCCACTTGCGAGCTATCCATAAATGCCGAGTACTCTGCCTGAATAAGGCCATAGTTAAATGACACAGAAAATCTGGATTCTAGGACCGATCAAAACTACCAGGACCTCAAAATGAAAATCACTGGTCTGTGATGTAAGCTCACATTTATTAAAAAAAATAGGAGTAATAATTGGATTGGATAACTTTTAGAGTGATTCCACTTGCATCTCCAGTAGTGAAGGTTTTTATCCTCTTTGGCAGTGAAAATAGTCATCAAAAATACTTCAGGCTGTATAATTTAACCATAAGGTTTTTGACTAATTTAGCTGTAATTTATTAATTTAATGACCTTTGCTACTGGAGAAATTGTACTGTGCAATAGCACCTGGCATTTTAGAAATCATATGAGGCACTCCAGCTCCACAGCAGATACTGCCATAAACCCTGTATCACGTGTGCTGGCATTCAACAGAGATGCCATGGGCTTTTCATGCCTGATCATGTCAGTGCCACTGGCCGATCTGTACAAGGCTGGCATTTGAGATTGTGGAGCAGTGATGTTCGTTTTGTCCGGTTAAATTGGTTGTTCAGCATAGTCAGATCCAAGTTGGGTGAGGCAGTGGGGAGTGAGGATACGAACATCCACGAGCTGTTCAATCAAGCCTTGTGATAAATCATGCGAGTGGGGACAGTTACCATTGTTTATTCTGGGTGTCTGCCCTGGGTCTCCTGAGTGTGATATTGGTTCCCCATTTCCTCTTGAAAAGCCCACAGGGGAATTTACTGATAACTCTGTTGGGATGGACATGCGCATGAGCATGTATTTGGAAGAGTCTGAGCAAGAAAGTGGCAGCAATTCTACATTTTGATGCAACCACATTTGTAAAAAGTGAACTAAAGCAATTCTGAATACAAGTAAAATGAATTGAAGAGTGAAGTGAATTCAATTAAATTAAAGACTAATGAATTTTTTTTTTTGTGGGTTTTTACTTGCTCCAGGACAAGGGGTAAATATAGTTTTTCCTCAGTAGGTATAAGATCTATGTAAAAGTACCTATTTGGGAAACCTGTTGGCTGATTAAATTAATTTTTAAATAATTGTTAGTGTAAAACAATTTGGCAGAAATACTGTCAACTTCCCAGGCACCAAATGGCTCAGATCACACAGAATCTAAAGCAGAGGATTCAGAAGGTAACAAGTCAACATCCTTAAGAGGCTTTTATTGATTAATTACTTGGTTTATTACTTGTTTATTACTGATTTTTAACACAATGTTGCATCTTAAAAGAACTTTTTAACAAATGGCAAATTTTTAGGAAAAAAAATTCAGGAAAAAGTATTTCCAACATATATTTATGCCTTTGACAATATTCTCTAAGCTTTCATTAAAAAGGAAATAAAATTATTGGGGAAATTATTTTGCATCTGCTGAAAGTTTAATTTTGAGTATAGACTTTTTGAACTTGGTTACTTTTCCTAAAGAGACTGAAACAAGTGCTCCAAAACCACTCTGAGTATGTGTGATTTCACAGGCGGGAGCACCTGTCTGCAGGTCCTGTTTTTACTGTTCTGGTGAGTAGGTGGACTATGACAGCACATAGTATGCCCTGGAATGTTTGAATACTTCCCAGCCTCTGGGGATATTCAGCAATTTGTGCATCTGGGGTCTCAAAAACAAGCTTCAAATGAGCCTGTTGGTTTCCCTAGTGCAGTGCTGTGCAGGCATGCATGCAGATTAAAAGAAGCCAATTGAGTCAAAAAGGGACGGCTTGGGTTTACTTAAGGAGTTTTGAGGAAATTGTGTTATTGCGATAGTTGAGCTATATGGGGTTTTCTCGTATTGGGAAGAAGAGTTTTCCTACTGGTTACCCCAGGTTGGAGCAAATCATCTTAGTGAAGGAGTGAGTCTGGACTGATGTCTCTTTTCTGCAAGTCTGTGATGCCCTCTACCAGCTTCCCTGCTCAGCAACAAGTCTGACTGTCAGAGCAGCCCTGAGCAGGGGACTCTGAACTGGGTGATAATTGCCACCAACTTATAAGTGCCCTTCCACTCAGCCATCTGTAGCCATCACCTCCTGCTAGGTGTTTCCCATGATCTTGGCTGGGAAGGGGAATAAAGAAAAATCCTTCCCCGAACAGCAGTGAAGCCCGTTTCCTGCAGCTCTGACCCCGGTGGATGGAGTCTCTGGTACCTGAGGAAGTGCAGGCTTTGATCAGACTTGCTTTGAGGCTGGCGCAGTTGCTATATGGCTGTCCTAAGCGGATTCTCTGGGGCCTAATGTGAGCTCTGAGGTTAGACTCTGCAGCTTTTCTTTGAGCAGGAGATAGTTCCCCCTCTCTTCACCTTCAGTTTTCATAGAATTTGCTGAAATGTAGCAACTTTCAAACCACCACCTTCTCTGTTACATTTGATTAAACCTTACAGATTACAGATTATCTTAGATGTTACTGCTGAGAATAGACAGAAACAAATGCACACAGCATAGTCACACAAGCCTCTCTTCTTAACAAAAAATTCCATACTGTAATTAAACAATGTGACATAAATTGCAATGTGCCACGATTCATAATATCAGCTCCTCCCCTGATCCAAACCAAACCAGCAATAATAATGCCCACACGTTCTAGTCTGTCTGCAGGGTTTCTTCTGTTTGGAGAAAGAAGCTTTTCCTCCTTGGTAATGAACAGCTCCCTGTCCTTCTTGCAGGAGACCTGCTGCAGTACCCGTGGTTCATTTACATCCTGGCAGGGTGCGCAGGGGGTGCAGTTATCCTGGTGGTGTTTGTGTCTTCAGTCATATGTTGCTGCATGAAGAGGAAACACAAATTCATCCCAGTGCCTTCAGGTGAGTAGAGAACACTGTGCTCCCTGGTGTGAGGCTCTTTGGGTGGAGGACTGTGTTTGTGCAGGCGGGGGTTGAAATGGCCTCAGCTTGGTGGTTGCTTGTCTTCCAGCCAGACCTCCTCTGACCCAGTGAGGCAGAAGGCTGCTCGCTGACAGGCACCTGTTACAACAAGTGGGGTCTTGAGTTAAACCTTGCTTTTCCTTTTTTCACCTCATGCTTGCCACCATGTGCTCCTGACCAGAAAGAAATATTCACGTCTGATCCTGAAGGGACCTGAAGGATTCTGATGGCAGTCCTTTGTCAGTGCTAGGCCCTGAGTGCAATCTGGCTATGCCCAGTAAGGCCAGCTCGGGCTGTGATCCGGCCAATGTGGCCAAGCTGGTCTCTGACGGATTGTCAGTGGCTCTCTGTACTCAGCACCTCTCTGCTCCAGGAATGGAGCCAGTGCCACAGGAGGAGACGCATGCATGTGTGATGGTTCAGCCTCTCAATGAGTGTGCCAAGGCTGCTGGACTGTGGGAGACTGCTTTCCTTCAAGTGTCTGATTTTGGTTTTACAGAGGATGAGAAGGATGATGGACTAACAATGTCCATGATCTCCAGTGAAGGTGTGAAGAGCCCCCCCAACGGAGACCACGTTGAAGCTCAAGCTGCCCAAACTGACTGCCCTTCAAAGCCTGGTGGGTCCAGTGACTTCAGTCAGACAGCCAGCCTGTTCAGGAAAACAAAGGACAAAATGGATGAGTGTGACTGATGAGGGATGAGCTGTTTGGAGAGAGGGCCCCGGGACTTGCTAGCGCAGGGAAGGTGCTGCATCTTGTCCAGATGGCAGAAGTTGCAGCAGGTCATTTATCAGTACCTTACTGGTGCTCACCTTTTGCACAGTAGCAGCCCTTGCCCTCATCTCGCCATGAGATGCAGTGGCAGCCATCTCATAAACATCCCGCAGAGGGTGCTGTCAGCAGACTGCAGACTGTCTGTTCCAGTATCTCCAGAGCTAAAATACACATCTCTCAAAACCAACAACCCCTCCAAACGTAGCCGTTTTCCTGCAATTTGACCATGCACCCCCTTCTCATCAGTAACATTTTATAAGAATCGGCATTGTTTTTGTAAGCAGTCGTCTTCAGGGCGGCATCCACCAATATGCTGAACTGCAAACACAGCTAAATCCCATCAAAGTCAGATGCTTGTGTATTTACTTAAATTGGTGCTAAAGTGGGAATACAGTCACATTTAAAATCCTTCAAAGAATTCAAGATTAAAACGCCCAGCTTTAGCAGAGTACGGTCAAGAGAGTGGAGCAACAAAAAACTTTGAGAAATCTCTTGTTTTGTGAGTGCTTTATATTAATACTCCACTTTTTGCACTACATTTCCCTCAATTTTGTTTCACAAACATGAACACTTTCCCTAGTAATGCACCATCCTCAGCTGAAGTCGGTCTAGCAGCAACATCATGAACTGGAGCAACACTACACAGGCCATAGCCTGGTTTCAGCCCTGCTGTCTCCACTTCTGGTATCCTTCACTGTACCACGCACAACCTCTCAGCAGCTCAGCTGTGCTTTATGTCTAACCTTGGATGCTGCTTTGCCCTGCTTTCAAACTATTAAATGCTGCTCATGAACATAGTGCAAGAAAGAAAAAAAAAGATTTAAGTTTTTCAGGTCATTGTTTAATATTAATATACTTCAAGCATAGAATGTTTTTTTTCCGAATAAAAAATTTCCTGTCAGTTCAGCTAACGAAGCGTCCTATATTGAAAATATCTTCAATTAAGTAAAAAGCAGAGATGCGTGTGGAAAGGGTTTAGGTGAGAACATACTAAACAGGTGCTGTTAGCCAGCTTTAATTACTCAGACTGAATAGATCTGGCTTTGGAATTTTGGTACATTTGGGGCAGTTGAGCCCAGAGAGCCCCAGCACCAAAGTGTCTTACAAAGCCATGATGAACAGCTTGATAAATGAGTAGTTACAAGGAAAATTGAAATTTGGCTCGCAGATGCCTGGGTAGAGGGGACTGAGCAGGTTAGGCAGCCTGCAGCATTAGGGACTGGGGGGAGAATTTCTGTGGGGGTGAACATAGCACTGGCACTTATAAACCATTTCTCCCTTCTTTTCCAGATGCTGCCCAGACTGGTCAAGATATATTCCAGCTCCCCGTGGAAGAAAATATACCAGCAGAGCAAGAGCCTAAGGAAATTCCAGACCCAGAGGTCATAGTTGATGTGGAGAGTCAGGAAAACGCCTCAGATTGTTTCCCGGATCCAAGTGATGACTGATCTGGCATGCTCGTTGTTCCACCCTGTCTTAAAGCCTGTGACACCCATTGTTTGCATCCCATAGTCTCATTGTGTGTAAGAATTGGTCAGGAAAATTTTAGCAGGGGAGAGGTGTGAGATGTCAGGCCTGCTAACCTCATTTAAAAACCAAAAAGAAAAAGAAAATATAAGAAAAAGCATGTACATGGCTTCAAGGCCACACTGCCATGGTCTGACAGGTTCACTGACAAACAAAACTGGGTGGCTCTTTGATGCTTTGCCTGTTAGCAGACCTGCAGTTAATTGGTGGAGCCCTAGAGCCTGAAGCAAGACGGGTGGTTCCTCCTGCTCCCTGCTCACCCCATGCCTTGCCTTGTCTTCACCAGCCAGCAGGTCCCACAAGGGGCAGGCATGACAGGCAGATTGAGGTGGCCTGCCAGTCCCAGACAGAAACAAAGACCTGCCAGAAATTTCCTGAGAAAGCCTCTTCTCAGGAGATTTCAAGGCATTTTTCACAGGCCCTGCAAAAAAAGCTCAGTGGAGGTTTCAGCTAGATATCTGCTGTGGCAGGTATTCGTCTGAATTGGTTCTCTGAGCTCCAGACCCTTTGTGATTTGGCCTCACCACTTCCTGTGCAAGGCCAGGAGTGGTGGTGGGGGCTGCTGTGTGCAGACCCTGGGAGGTGACGCTGACTTGCTTGCCTTTCGATGCCCTGTAATGGCAGGGGACTACTGGTTACTTTTCACCAGGTCTTACCTTTCTCCTGCTCAGGTTGCCAGTTAGTTAAAATAGCTCTGTCACTAGCTTGCTTGCTTGCAGCAGAAGGGTGTCTGGGGCTTGGGTGTGTAATTTTGGCAGAAACCTTGACAATAATGCTGAGATTGTTCATCAGAGCAAGCATTAGTGCCTTCAGTGTAAGGGTTTAGCTATTGCAAGCTGATTAAGCTGGCCATCCGCCTGTGCACGTAGGCTTTTTCTGTGCTATCTGCACAGACAGCAGCAATTTATAGAATCTCTTAGGCAAGTCTTGCTGCTACACACATTCTGTTCTGCTCAGGGGGAGATGGCAGCTGGGATAGACCAGCAGGGAAAAATGACAAGGTGAGGAGAGGGGAAGGACTTGGTCCAAGGCAGCAGGTAGCTGAGGCCCTGGCAAAGCTGCTAGGAGCTGCAGGGCTGTTAGGTCACAGGGAGTGTTGCAGGATGCACTGCCAGAGCAAGGTACTTGCTGTGTAAGTGCATTTTGGTCGTTGGAAGCAAGGCGTGTTTGTGTTAAACAGGCCTGATGGGCTAGAAAGGCACGGTAGAGTAAAAGCGTGGATGGTATAGACTGGGACCAACAGGGATGGGGAAATGTGTATTGCATTCCTCTCTTCCCTTGTCATTTTGTCCCTGTTTTATGTTGTGCTGACATAATTGTGATGAATCCCTTGGTAACAGATCTAAGGTGTGCCTTTGTAAATGAAGTCTGTAAGTACCCCAGCAAAATCAAAACCCAGCTGAACGCTTCTCTCCCAGGCGGGGGAGCTGGTGGGATGGCTGCGTGCTTACCTGGGAGTCCTACATGTCTGGTACATGGCAAAGCTCTGCACCCGTGACACCCAGCTGTAGGTGGTTGTTCTTTGTTGTTTCCTTGTCCTGTGACTCTGTTTAGAAGATTTTTGGATTTTGTGTGCTGTGTTGGTGGTGATTCAGCCTGTTTCTGCTTTTTAAGGCTGCCATAGGGATCAGGTTTTCCACATTAAGAGGGAGAAAACAATTCTTCTCTTTGTGGTGCTTCACTATCTTCTTTCAGTACAAACATTTCTCAAAGGCTGTGAGCTGAATAACAAAAACGCGACACCGAGCACTTGCGGTGGCAGCTGCCTGTAGGCAGTGCAGAGGCGGCAACGCTGGGTCTAGAGGGGCCGGCATCACTGAAATGGGGCTCCATAGTCAGCTTTGCTTCTCTTCTGCAGTTTCTGGGAGGGGCAGGCAGGGGACAGTCTACTCCAGTACATGCTTCAAAGGCTGAACGGTGCTCTGAGCTGCACTGGAGAAGATACCAGTGTTTTGGGTGCTGAGGGTGACAGAGCTGGGCCATCCTTGTCGTGCTGGGCTGGTACATCCTGGCTCCAGCTTGTCCTAGTGCCACCTTGCTGCTGTCAGCCCTGGAAGGGGTGGGGGTGCCCTGGCAGCTGTTAGCACTGTCACTGGTGAAACCCCAGGGTGAGAAGGATTTTTCCCATTGAGAAGGGAATCTGAGACTCGAGGTGTCTTTATGAGGCAGACAAGACGTGGCTGGTTTTCTGCCCTTCCCTGCTGAAGATGCCGTTCAGCAATGGGGCAAAGCATTCTGTTACTGTGAGGTCAGGAGAAAAGTCACACAGCCTGTGCTCTTCCTTTAACTGTACTCATTTGTGCCCAGATTTTTTTTTTTGGTATTTTTTTTCTTTTCCCTGCAATAATTTTGTTCCTAATAAAAAGGACTGTTTTCTAACTTGTTTTGGAAATGTTTAAGTTCTGTTATTTAACAATAATTTTGTCATGGTTGTCACTGAAAGTATGGGCTGGTTTCGAAATTTTCAGCAGCCAAGTAAAGGAAAGGAGTTAACAAGTTACTGCTGACTACAGCTGACTTGGGTAGTATAGGGATCAGAGATCACAAGGATATTCCAGGAGAGGCTGTAGTACAATAGCATATGACTAGTCCCCATCGGACCCTGTGTACTAAGGTGCCTGCACATCCATGCAGCTCCAGCACCAGCAGCTCACCCAGCCCTGCTCTGGTGCCTTGCCCAAACTATGAGGTGCAGAGAAGGGATGAAGGGAGCTGGTCTTGTTTTATCTGTCTTTATCCATCTGTATTTTTTTGGTGACGCCTAAGCCACTGTAGCTGTAAGAGAGGATGCTTTTTTGTGAGGAAGAAATAATTCTCTCAAGCTCACCCTTACACAAGTGGGCCCAGATGGAGGGTAAAAAAAATGTCCTGCTGATTTGTGATCATAGAGTTCATGTAGGATACAGTGTCACTGATAGATATGTTCAAAACCATTTCCTTAGCTAACCATTAGCCAACAAATTCCAGTGGTGCTATAAGACCTGGAAGTGTAGGTATTAATACTGCTAGATGGGTAAGAGTGAAATGCCCCATGGACTCCTGCAGATAAACACACAGAATCAGTAACAGAAGCAAGCAAGAAGAGCAGCATCACCCATTTCTGTCTGAGATGGAAGCGCGAATTCAGTGTTGTGTCTTCACAGAGCTTGGACTAGTGTTTGGGCCTTCAACCAGGCAACTCAGTGCCAGGGTGCAATCAAACCCTGCCTGTACAAGGCTAATGGTGGTGAAGTCCCTCATGAACAGATGCAATGCTCCCCCCGTGTCCTCTGGTGTAAAACAGGATGGGGAAAAAACATCATTACCCAGTTATTACCCTATAACCTTTTACAGCTAGTGACTACATCCTACACTGGTTTTGTTCACAGCGAGTGCTGCATTTCCTTTCTGCAAGATTGTGTGACACCTCTCAGGCAAGAGATGTGGCTGGGGACAGCACAGGAGTCTTTACCGAGAACCTAGAAGGCCTCTAGATGAAGCCCTTATAAATATTTGTACTTTTCCAGCGAGCAAGTGGTGGCAGATGTTGTGTTAGTTACATCAAGATTAATGTAACTTGGATACGATCAGTTAAGAGATGTCTCTGGGGTGTGCAGGACTACTGGGAAGTGCAGCATCCAACGCTGGCCTCCCTCTAATGCCACTCGTGTGGCCTCACACTGGCTGATGGCCTGAACTGAAGCTCTTGGCCAGCTCTGGGACTAAGAGACTCTTACCTCCAGCCCTCTTCATCACCAGCAAGTGATGTGGCTGAATCACATGGCCATCCACTATTGATAGGGACTGAAGAAACTGTTCCCTGTCCGTACCAAAGCAGACTGCCTGGAAGGCAAATGATGTTTAATGATAAAGAAAATGAGAGTGGTGCAGGGGAAGTGGTGGGGTGGGGGGCAGAGGCATCCCCCGAAAGTGGTCAAATATGGCTCAACACCTCAGGCTGAATAGCAATTACATTCAAATAGCACGTGAAGAGCCCAGAGCAGTTCTGCCTATGCATGCTGATGGCATTGTTGGCATCTTCATGAAGGTATTTCCCGCCTCAGCCAGGAGGTGGGATTTCAGCCCAAAGCAGTTCCTCATCCCTGGGGTTCCCCCACAATCCCATCAATCATGAGGACATGAGTGCCCAACTTCATCAAAGCATTCGTTACACTTGGAAGTTTAGGTACCTGACTCTGCCCCTTACCTCTCAACACCTGATCATACCTGATTATACTCCTCATCTCACCTATAGATGTGAGCTTGACAGCTTGGTTCCTGCCAGGGAACTAATATTGCCATCTTCTTTGGTCCACACCTCCCATCACCTTCAAGCGTTGCTCAAAGAAGGGGCTGTCTGCTGGCATAGTGCCTCCCCTTCACTTGAGATGCTGGGTTTGGACCTGTTGGGCTGTGACCACAGATGCCTGATACCCCACCCAGAGCTGACTGTGAGTCTGCAGGCAGTGACTGGAGCGATTCATGGGTTTTCCCTTTGCTCTTCATGTGGTCCTTGGGGGCTGGAGGTGTTGCGAGGATGGGATGAGTCTCTATCTCCTGGGAGATGGTAATGCTTGGCCTATGCCCACTTGGTTTATGGGCATTTGGGGGTAGGGGATGGACCTGTAGTCTGCCCATCATGCCACTGTGCCAAACGCTAGTGGTAAGGAAGGATTCCCATATGCAGAGGTAACAAATACAGGTGCTAATGTCAGCTTATTTTTAATTTATTTATTTTTCTGGTTAGCATATTCCATGTTATGCTGTCCTGGTTTGGGTTAGAACAGAACTGATTCTGTGCAGATATTTTACTTTCCAGCTCAGTCCCTGCTCAGTGACTTTCTGAACTTTGTGAAGTTAACGGCATATTTTTGCAGACAGTGTCTCTTTCTAGAAGTGATAGAGCTGGATGTTTACAGTTACTGCCAGGGACTGGGCTGCAGAAAGGCTCTTGCTTGTACTTGCTCCTGTGCAGACCAAGGTCTCTGCTAAATCCTGTGCGCCACGGTGGGGTGCAGTAAGTGAGAGGTCACACCTGTGGGGAGGAGCGGACAGGACAGGGGACCCTAAACTGACCAACAAGGTCAGTTCCATCCCATAGATGTCATCTTCGGTATTAAGCTGAGGGTCTTGATCCCTCTCACTCCCTTCTTCAATGGCTGACGTCTGAGGAGGACTCTGTCTGTTCTGCCTTCAATTCCAGGCCATGCATCCCTGAACCCAGTCCCAGAATCCAGCACCTGCGTCCAGTTCCTGCATCCAGTTCCCGTCTGCTGCCGAGTCCATTATGGCTCTTCCCCCGTGTCTGCCCATGACATCAGTGGTGACGGTGATGTGGTTTCCATCAGGGGGGTTGAGTTTGGTATTGGTTTTGTAGGTATTCATATATATAATTTTATAATTATTATTCTCATTAAAGCAGTTTTAGTTTTCTTTTCCAATCCATCAGTCTCTCTCCCTTGCTCCTTTTCTCTTTCCCCTCTTTGGGAAAGGGGGGGAAGAGGGGAGGGGATAATAGAGAGCATTTTTCATTTGTCTGGAATCTGGCCCTCGGCATACACTTAGCCAATATCCATGATAAAATATTGGATGGGGCTATAGTATAAAACGTGTATTTTATAGTTAATATTGGAAATGAGGAAAAAAAACTCAGCTAAGCTGATGACAACTACTGATCGTTTTAGTATTGTCTAGCACTATAGAAACTAGATGTAAGACCAAGAGGAGGCAATTTTTAGTGAATCTTTTGGAAATGAAAATACAGTACATTAAAGAGAATTATTATCTGCTCTTGTATCATATGCAAATGGAATAAAGAAATACAATGTAGTGGCTACCCTCTTGCCATCACCGCAGTCTCAACTTTGGTTTATACAAGTTCTCTTTTGAGGGCAAAACATGTTTTCTCAAAAGAAAAGAATGAAGCAATTTTAAAAGTTTTTTTTTTATACTAGACGCCATGTAATAAGATGTCTTCAAAGAAAAAGATGATGTGATGGTGTTGTGGTCTATGTGAAAATAATTGCAATAGTGACTTTGAATGTACGACTTGAAGCAAAGAGCATCGAGTCTATGGTGCGCTCCAGTGAAAGCTTTCTGTCACAGAGCAATAGGCCTCAGAGATTTCTCCTCTGAAACAACAGATGAACCTGTAGTTAGGGGATTTGGGACAGCAGGGATGGGAGTCAGTGGTGTGTGTGAATGGGTAGTCAGTTGCCTGGCAGTCAGCCTCAATTCACCTCCAGCCATCCGCAGAAGCTGGGGTGGCAGGGGGCTTTTCCAAGTTGGCACATGGACCCTGAAGCAGGAGCTACCTACTGGGTGGAACAGCCTCTGCTGCTGGTGACTTTGCTGTCACAGGATGAACCGTGGTAGGACCAAGAGAGGAGGATGCAGAGAGCACAGTGACTGCTGTGGAGGACCTGAGAGGCAGAAAGGACACCAGCTTAATGACTGAGGGTACAGAAGTGATAGTGAGTAATGGCATTCACAAATGCTGTTTCTTCCATCAAGTGGGTGGGGAGGCTGCAGGGGTCTCAAGCCAGGTCTGTCCTTCATCACCCTGCAAACCATTTAGGCAATACAGTACCTCGTTCTCCAGAAAGCAGCAGTCCCTGCTGCTTCCTCCTCCCACCTACTCTTCCTGACGTTTGGCACGAATCTGTTCCCCAAACAGATGCACTTCTCTCCTGGTGGTAGCTCAGAGCAGCCCTGAGCCCCTCTGGTGATGCTTAGCCTGGGGCATGCAGGACTCCTTACTTACGATTGCCTTTTCCATGAGCTATTGACAGGGAACATGCTGTACTGGTTTTGGTGAGTCTGAGAAGGAAAGTAAACACATTTTTCCCAGAGCAGCAAACAGGAAATACCTTTCCTTTTTTTTCTCCCTCCTCTACTGCAACTCTGCTCTCTAGTTCTAGCCAGCCATTTCAGGATTTTTCTCCTGACCTCATTGTCTGGTATGAGTTTTGCCAGATGAAATTGGAGGAGGGCGGTGGGAAGGCAGAACCCCGGCCGGGGGTGGGGGGATACCCTGAATACAGCTAAGTACCTGCCTCTTCCCTTTCCTTCCTGTGTACTGGGTCAGGATTTTCTTGCTGCCATAGAAGGCCATGGTGAAAGCTGTGCAAATTAAGCTTCTGTTTGAACATCTTCCTGCGCAGCTGTTGAGGGTTTGGGGTTCTTTTTCTTCATGTGATTTAGTTTCTGATAAGGAGTTTTGTTTCCTTACTTTAAACAACATTTAAAGCTTTGTTATTTGGCAAATGCAAATGCCTGTTCATAGCTTTCTCTGGAGAGCCAGCTGTAGATGGAGAGATCCTTCTTTGCTGCAGAGGAGAACAGTAGGAGTCAACCCTGCCACGAATTTGATATCATCTATTATAAAAAACCCCAATGGTTAAACAGCCTCAGTGAGAGATGAAAATAGACGCCTGTGTTTATTCCGAATTACTGATGCTACATTGCTTAAAGGAACTTCCAAGATAACACAACCACTGCAGCAGTGGCAACCACCAACCCAGTCCGTCTTACCTGTGTGGGCACAAGGCATGCACAGTAACTTTCCACTGGGGCCACACCATAAAATAGCAGCTCTGCAAAGTGTCCACTAACATTCAGCAAGTTTTTACTGGGTTGCTGGAAGTGGTGTATGTCGGGGACATGGGAGAAATGTAGTCAACAAAAAGTCAGCGTTTCCGTGATGAGTGACTGAAAAGAATGCTGACACCATCCTGAACCTGACCACTGAGACCTCGTGTGTGCCAAGACGCTCTGGATGGAAGGTGCTTTTAAATGATGCTTTGTTGACAGGTAGTTTGGAGTCAGGAGTTTGGGTCACGGGAGCATCTGGTTCCATTCTTTGGACTGGCTGGCTGACCTTAGCAAGTCATTTCATTCTGCTGTGAGCACACAGGCCCCCTTTGTAAAATGCGTTTAAGCCTTGTGGATACACAGCAGCACGTCACACCTGCGCATTGGCGTGGCTGAGAACTGGGAGACCCTGCAAGGTGCTGCGTGCGGAGGTCTGTCCAGGCTTCAGCGAGCACTGTGGTCCAGCTGACACAGCATGTCTGACTGCCCAGGATGTGAGGAAGGAGGTTTACCAAACTGTTATGGTGGATGGCGCCTCTCTCATTAATGTTGCTGGCTTGTGAGATGCTGGTTTCCTTCTGACTCTCAGGGGAGGGGCAAAGGGAGTTGGGCCTCGTGCATTGCCTTGGTAGAAATACTGTGAAAAGCCACAGCTTGCCTCCAATCCCACAATGCTCAGATGCATTATGCAGAACATCCCCTGCCTGCCTTACTGAGATCTTAAACCCCAGAATTTCTCAGAAATGCAACGACACAGCACCTTAGCCCTCACCCTTCCTGGCTGACAACAGGAGCTGTGGGCTGTGATCAGCTTTGTGCCTGCTGTGGAAAGGCCCACTCCTTGCTAACGCTCACACAGCTTCCTGCTGCCGCTGCCCTGCGTTTCCTGTGTAAGCATGGCGTGCTGGCAGCAGAGATGAGCGTGGTCAGGATGAGCATGAGCCCGTCCTGCTGCCCTGTTGTCCCTGCACGCTGAGGAGCTGCCCACCTGGGTCTGCTGTTGCTTTTCAGACCCGATATGGGGCTGGGTCACCCAGGCAAGAGGAAGGGTCCTTCCTGGCCTGGCCAGACTGGGGGCTGGTCCTAGTGTGCCACCTGTGCTTGCTCAGGGAGAGCAGGATGTCCTGCTGCACTGACTAATCAAAACTGCCATGGCAAGGGTCTCAGCTCCTTTTTCTGCCGCACTTTCTGTCCTCAGCTTGCCAGCTGGCAGGACTGGATGGGTTGATGAGCTGAAATGGCAGTATATAGGAACAGACAGATGTCAATGAGGCAAAAAACAGGTTCACAGGGCACAGAAAACTCATGGGACCAGAGTAGAAGCCAGGGAAACTGAGCTGCAATAATGGGATCCACACTGAACAGCAAAAATGCTTGTATGCCTTCGTGTGAGGGACTGGTACGAAGGCCGTTCAAGGTCCTTCCTAGGAATAAATGCCTTTAGGACTGAAATGTATTATGCAATTGTCTGTGTTTAGTCTCCTGGATCACTTCTCATCTTCCCACCTATCTGTTCTGAACAGTCCCTCACTCCTTTCTGGAGTTATAATAATAGTATAATAGAATAAAACATTGTAAAAAACATGAACTATACGTGTGTTTGTTAAGCTAGTGATTTATGGAGAGCGTCAAATCCTGACCAAGAGATTACTTAGATGGTAGTATCAAGTTGTCTTTCCTGGATATATTTCTAAGAGCAGCTGCTCTTCCTTGGGTAGCTAGTGGATCCCCTTTCTGGTGTTGAAGGGGCATATTGCAGTTAATACAGCTCTTCATGTACTTATCACTGCTCAGACTGGAAGAGGCTGTTCTGTTCATCTATCTGACTTCTTGCGTAAGGCAGATTGACTGCGCCATGCCACAGACTCTTGCTTGGACTGCAACATGTTTTGCAGTAGGAGTAATGTCACTGAAATTACTAGGATAAGATGCTGAAAGTTAGATCCCAAATCGAGGATCATTATAGATGACGGAAATCAGTGTCAGCCAAGTAAGACTGAAATGAACCTTCTGCAAGAATAATTCTCTGATGGGATGCTGACATCTGCTCTAGCCTCAGTCACTGTTGTGTACCACAGATTGTCAGACTGATCTGTTTAAGATATTACTGCCCTGCGTAATGGACTGGACTGAAACTGGGTGTCTTTAGAGAGGTTTGGCTGTTGGCACAGCCTCACAGGTAGAAAAGGCGGAAACGAGTCTGAGAAAGAGAACACCTGGGACTGATGATGTGGTCTTATGGACATCACAAGGAAACCATTCATCTTGAAAGAATCGGCCAAGGACTAGTCTGCATAAGTCACAACTTGAAAGCTTCCATCTACCTCTGTTTAGAGAAGGATAAAAAAGCTTCTGCAGACAGTTGTCACAGGGTATGTCACTATTTTTGGAATATTTTCACTGTGTATAGGTAAAGCAGTGCTCTCAGTTTGCCTGTAACAGGCTCCAAGCCACTGAGTCAGCATCCCCGACAAAATCTTGACCAAAGATCTGTTTTGAGTTCATGATCTTCACACTTGCACCACTTCATTCAAGCTGGACTGTTTCCTGTCTTGGGGCTGTGCAATGCAGAAATGAAGAGGAAGGGGTATGTGGCCTTCATCAGCCAAATGACTGAAATTGTATGTGGAAGCCATCAGTTCCTCAGCTTTTCACAGTTCAGGGGCAACTCCTCCTACCAAGGTTGTCTTTGCTTCTTCCACTCTCCAGCCACTGCTGACAATTCACCCTGTCCTGCGGGGTTATGTTAAAGGAGAAGGGAATGTGCTGTTGTGAAGCCCTCAGCTACCATTCAGGGCAATCCAGATGGAGCCCAGCTGTTGTGCTTGCAAACTAGGCTGCAAACCCAGGAGAGCTTCCAAGAATAAGATCAGCCTTAACTAAAGCTTCCCCTCCCTCCACATGATATTACCCATCTGGAATTCCAACCAAGATTGCATTTGCTCTTCACCTCACAAACTGTGCTTCACCAAAGGACTATCTTTGTGACAAATGTTGAGGTATGAATTTGCAATACTCTTGCCATCTTTCATGGTGAGGATCTTGGGTGGTGATGGCGAGTGAAGGGTGTCTGACTCTGCTTTCAGGGAAGGGTATCCCATACAAATGCCATTTAATATGACCTAAGCTTCACACCAAAGGAGATGGTGGAAATTAGCAGATAGATAGGCTACAAGTCCATAATGGCTTACTGCACACTGACTTTCCTGAGAAGAACAAGCTAAGTGTATTTGTACTCTCCCTTTTCTAGTAGATCTAATAATGTTCTCTCTCTATCCCTTTTTTTAAATAAGCCTCAGTCATGAATGTTTATTGGCTTATCACTAAGTTGAAGACTTAGAGCTGGGAAGAGCTACATATTTTCTCTTGAGATGTTGCCTTCAGATGTTTTGGGGTCTGTCACCTTTACACGGAAATGTAAGAACGATACTTGCATTCCTTGTGAGGAAACTGCTTAGTGTGTTAGAAAGAACAGAAGAGTAAAAGAGAGAGCAAGTAACAAAACCAAGTGTATACGACTACAGCACTTTGTGGTTTTTGCAGTGGAAACAATACCACAGACATAGCAGTAGCTGCAAAGAAACGCCCCATTGTCATGGCTATGCTTGGTCCTCTGCTCTACTGTGTGTCAGAAGATGGAGATGCGTAGCAATGCCGTGGGCTAAACAGAGGCCAAGCATCCTTACCCATGGGCTGACAGCCCTAACTGAAGACAGGCCCAGCACCACTGCACTGGGGGACTTCTCCTTTTCTGTTGGTGTCCTGGTTTTCTAGCTGTTTTGTGTTTAGCCCATCAGTGTTACTTCCTGTGTAACAGGTAGGAGAGAGGGTGTCTGCAGTGAGCAGAAGAGAGTGAGGGCATGGTTATCTGCAAGTCTTGCAGACCTCCCCTCGTCTTGTCCAGCCCAACTTGGGTTGGTGCTTGGGCTGTGGCAGCACACAGCTATGAGCCATAGCTCTTCCCATGCCTCTCCTGCTTCTTCTGGGGGCATCGCTGGCTGGTGCAGGGGGCTGCTCTGCCAGCGCTACCTGATGTTGCTGTTTTCATGACACGCATCCCACATTGCATTGCTGAGGCTACGTGCTGGCCTTTAGAACTCCTCTGTGGCAGTGGCCCAGTGCTGCTGCGCTTTCCAGAGATACCCATTTGCCCTCAGTGCCTTCCCTTGGGGGAAAACAGAGGTATCAGTGCAGGAACTTCCAGTGCTTCCCTCCCAGTAACATCCAGAAAATGCCTTCCTTCTAAAATGAGGATTGAAGCCTGGTCAGGACTGCAGCATGGCATTTTCTCACTCTGCGAGAGAGAGGGTAAAGCCACAAGGATATTGCCATTTCCCCAGTTCTGATGTGGCAGGAGTGCTGAGGTTAGAGACACAGGGTGCTTTCATCTTGTCCATCTGGGTCTGATGATGCAAGAGTTTTCCAGCAGTGGTAAGAAAAGGTGGAGCGGACTGTGCACATGCTGGGTTCTCATGGGGAATCCTTGCCACAGGTGGGTGGTGTGCCCCTTCACTGGCTCGGCTGTGCTTTTTCAATACAAGATCTCTAAGAAAGCTGATTTTGTGCACACACGCCCAAGCATTCAGAAATACCAGGGCCTGATGTCACTTCTGTGATGCACAGTGGACTGGGGCCATCATCTGTTGATCTCTTACCACCTCTCTTGAGTGCCTCTTCACGGCTCACAGTAAAGTCATTCTTTAACAGACCTTTTATATCCTTTAGGAGTGCTTTTTTGCTCCTCTCCTCTTGTTGCTGTGACAGGATGTAGGGGCTTCCAGTCTGAGTACTTTCAGCCGTGGTTTTACAAGAGTGCAGGCACCTCAGCATGACAAACTTGATTAACTGGAGGTAATGGCCTTCATTCTGAATAAACGGTGTTCTTTTAAGCCTTGTTCTGTTGCTGCAAAGCTTTACTCTCCCTCTGCTGTGGAGTTTCTCTCTCGTCTACACACATAAAAATGCATCTTTCCGCTTGTATTTCATTTGTACCAATCCCAGTTTCTGCCTGCAGCTCTGCAGCAGACAGTATCATAGAATCACAGAATTGTTTCAGTTGGAAGATTCCTTCAAGACCATCAAGTATGATGGCCGCAAGCAGGCTCTGTGTATGTTGGTCCCTGCCCTAGCACCTTTGCAATCTGAGCATGCCGACAAACAGGCAAAGCGCAGGGGTACGCTGGGGGCTTTATGGGATGTTGCCTTGAGGAAGAAGTGAGACAGGTGTTTTCAGCGTATCTGGGGGCCTCCTGCCATTCTGCTTTACAGACCCAGAAAAAAAACCCCCATGAGAGATCAAGGTTGCTGCCTTTTCCCAGGGCCCTGTAGGTGCTCAGGCTAGAAGCAGAAGTGTCCCTGCTAGCGTGGCCAGGGAGAGAGGTCCCCACAGTCCCCCGGTGCGGCACTGCCAGCACAGTCTGCTTGGCTGGGGAGAGTCGCCTCGGCATGGCAGCCCCTGCCTGTGGCTTGTTTTTCTTCACAGAGGGTAGAACTCAGGCACAGAAATGTCATCTCGCTGCTGTTGCTTCCTCTCTCCTTTTGCATGTGCCTCCTTTGTGCATTCTTTGTAAGGAAACAATAACAAAAAGGAGGAAGAAAAGCTAGGTTTTCCTGCCATGTGCAGTGGCAGCAATACTGTGACCTTAGCGCGTTTTACTTCTGGCAACTTTGTCTCCTGTTGTGCAAAAAGAGGTGGTTTTTACCAGCTTTAGTGCCAGCTAAAATGATGAAGCCAGAGAAGGGGAGGTGTCTTATAAGATCTTCCTATAAATTCATGGAAGAAGAATCACATAAATGGACAAGAAATTTTTATCTAATATTGTACCTTTCCTGTGCCACAGTGTTTCTTCTGTTTTCTTTCTCGGTCTACATCTGTGATGAAAAGCTGTAAGATTTCAGTTGGCTGCTGTAGCAGAGGGATTATGCTAGGGATGATATGGTTCACAATCCCACCACCCCATCTGTTTCATATTGGAAACAGCAACAAAGATTTTTATTAGCTTCTCGTGATTTTGAACCTAACTCCTATGCCTTCTTTCAGCTTTTTTCCTCGCCGTCTTTCCCACACCGACTGGCTTCAGGGCTGGTTTCTGGCTAGAACCAAGGCAGTGTTTTCATCCCCTTCCATGCTCATCCCTCTTCTGCAGCTTGCTCAAACCGCGGGCTGTGCCTGCAGAACACAGCCCCTCACAGATCGGACATCGATGTGAAGCTGGTCATGACAGCCTGCCCAACAGCCATCGGCTACCTGCTCTTTGCCGGGGATCTCAGGCTTTCTGTTCCCTTGCTGCTAATAAGGCTATGAGGGAGCAGAAGGATTCCAAACCCCCTCCACCCCCTCAAAAAACCGTGTCCATCCCACTAGGATGCTAGAGTTAAACTCTTCAGGTGGACACTGAAGAGCACAAGAACCCTGTCTGGCCCTCCAGACAGACCTTGAGGGCATTCATGCATTTTCGTGCTCATTTTCCTTGTCACTGCACATTGTCCCTAACCTGATAAAACACCCATTGAGAGGTATTTCTGCCCGTGTTTTTTGCGCTAGAAAAGAGAAGTGCTAGGGTGAGAGCTGGAGGAGGGGAGGAAGGCACGAGGGCTGTACCAACACGTCCCACGACTGCTTGCTCACAGTAGAAAATCCTTCTACCTGCCAGGAGCTATCAGTAGACAAGGCGACACTGGATTTTTTTGACCCTGAAAATGAACTTTAGGAGGATTTTCCTAGTCAAGTGCTTGCTGCTTTTATTTCCCAGTGTAAAATGTGAGTTTTTCTTACTGTCTTCTGCTCTTTCAGGCTAGACTTGTTGAAATTGCATTTTAAACAATTTACAACTTCTTGGGATGTTACTGATAAGAAATTAATTCCACTTTCCCCATAGGTGAAGACCTTTGGGTTATGGCTATTATTATTTGATTTAATTTTCAGCCAAGGGGAGGGCAAGACCTGAGTTTCCTATTCCAGTTATAATATTAAGCTGTAAACAGTTTTGGGTTTAAGTTAAGTTAATGAACCTTAATTTTACACATGTATAAAAAGAAATGTCAGCGTGCAGTTTTCTCTCTGCCCTTGAGGTAGCTTGTACTACATTAGAGATCCAGTTCACGGTGCATTATCGCATGTAGTTTCCTTTTCTTATCAAAGATGAGCAAATCTTTTGAAAGTGCAAATTATATTCTTCCATAAACATTTTCTTCCATAACAGAAAGAGCGATATCTCTCAGTGTCTTCAGTGGAGATGGAGAAGTCTAAGATGTGAAAACAGCAAGCAAATACATGCATCTTTTATAGTTTGCATATTATTGTTCTCATTATTTTTTAAAATGTAAATATAAAAACTTAATTAAGGTGTTAACTCATAGATTAGCAAAGGTTATAAGAAATGGAGACAACACAATCATGCATAGATTTTTCTCTTTCTCTGTTCATATTCTACGGATTGTATGTATGGCTGTTTAATGCTTTCTTTTCCTCCAGAATGAAATTAATAGATGAATAAGGATTTCTTTTTTTTTTTTTTTTACGTGATACATAAAACATCTTCCCCAGCAGAAATGAAGATTATTCACTTGAATGGAAAACTTGTTTCAAAGACTTCCTTATTTCTCTAAAGTTTCTATGGGAGCTTTAAATTTTAACTCTTTCTTGTGACTGCAAGTGAGCTCTATGCTGCCGGTTAGGATCTTTCTGCCCCTTGGAGTGTATTTCAGTTGGCATTAGCAGAAATGCTGATCATTGGCTAAACAGATTTTTAGTATTATAAGTGTGGAACACGCAGCTTTCCATTAGCAAGACTATGGAGATCAGATAAACATTCAGAGATGTGTCTAGGGGTCTGTCCATAGAGATGTCATTGAATTACCCTTGAAAACTTAGATTATTTTTATTTAGTTTCAGAGTGGAAAGATAAATGGTAGTATCTGTCATGCAAATAAATCCTATTACTGGCTCTAAATACCTGTGCATGACTGAGCAGAAATAAGAATCAGAATTCAAATATTTGGGTAACGATCTGTAGTGGTGTTTGTGTGGAGGACAGCTGCTTCCAAGACTGTTTGGTTGCTACCTTGGTTTCAGAATATTTCATTAGATACACCAAATACATGGTAAAAAATGCAATAATGAAATAGCAGCCTTTCTTTGACTGGGAGTGAATTGCTGGAAGCTCTCCAGTATTAATTTTCCTGTTGCAGAGGCACACTTTATTAGTTCTTTGATTATCTGTCTCTAATATTGTTAGTTTCATGAAATAACAACTAGATGTCGGTTTCCTCTCTGTGATATACTTTATTGTTGTCCCAGATACCAGGCATGAAGGACTGTAATAAAAATATGCATAAACATAGTTTTTCTCTCTGAGGGGAAAATGAGAGCAGAATAATCTCTCTGTGGTGATGGGAAGAGAGGTCCCCTCCTGCCGATTGGCTTTATCCTGTAAATTGAAGACGAATGAATGTAAGAGAATGACAAATTAAATACGCCATGGCTCTGAGTGCACATTCAATTATCAGTGAACTTATCCCTTGTGAGCACTTTTCTATGTCCTCCTGCAAATTTTTGACCCGCCACAGGGCTGAAGACAGTCATTTTCTTGAAGTGACCTCCTGAAAACCTTTGCACTCCAAACTCCTAGTTCACCAGAGAACCAGAGAAGAGCCTGGCAAAGGCTGTGAAGCAGCTTGGAGTGGAGAGGGTAGGCAACCCAGGCACAGCCCCAGCTGTGTATCATCTTCACTGGTAGTAACGTGATAGATGTTTAGCAGCCTTGGCTTTCCTGAATATCCCCTTCAGCAGCCACAGACTAATTGCTGCCAGTCCTGGTAGCACCTTTGGAAAGCATCTACTCTTACCTGTTCTGGAGAGAGTACCTCTCATCAAAGGAGACCTGCAAAGAGAAAAGGCCTTTGCTTAATTCCTAATGCCTGCAGTGCCTGATCAGTTCACAGGATGCTGTTAGCTGTTTGTTTCCCTCTACCTTACTTGCCACACCGTGATCCTGTGCTAGGAAAATCAAGTAGATAGATTCCAGCAGGGCAGGGTGCTTGGGATGGGTGAGGAGGAGGCACTGCAAACTGGCAGCACTGGATCTGTTTCCATTTCTGTGCCTTACACTCAGTCACTGCTTGACATGAGCTGTCTATTAGTATTATTGCCATCACTGTTACTACTGAACTACTGCCACTAGTAGTGAGTGGCCCCTGCTGTCTAGGGCCACTTTTAGTTTTTGTTCTTGCTGTCCGCAGTGATTTTTGCAGTGATGGGTGCTCTGGGTACCAGCCTGTACCGTGTTCAAAACACACTGAAGTGACCTTATTTTCAGGAAGGGTTCAGGGTTAAGTTCACGGGCAGCCATGAGTCTTGGCATCCAACATTGCCCCAAGTAAGTTAACCAGGGTATAAAGTAAAGTAACCAGGGTATAAAGCCAGCTTTTGAAAGCCAGACTCATAGCTTCCTTTCCTCTCAGACTTAAACTGGGCACTAACATTTATCTGATGAATGATCAAGAGACGCTTTGGAGAAGGGGAAGATGACAGTGTCAGTAATGCAGAGAGGCTTAGGCAATTCGGGGTGGAGTGGGTAGAAAGTGACCATCTTTTGGGTCACTGCTGTGGCTTCCAAGTGCAGCAGTGGGCTGCTGGAGACATGCTGACAGGCTGTTTGTTCTTCTCTGTACAGGCTCCATCACCAACTGGATTTACAAGGCTGTGAATGAGTCGGCTCTTCTCAGCACCGCTACTGCTGGTGGGGACGTATATGAAGTAACGTGGCTGAGAGATAAAAAAAAGCTTCTTCAGCTAAAGGATAAGAACGTTAAGTACTATGTGAACAAGAGCCAGTGCAGGTGTAAGCTATTCCTAAATGGGACTCTGCAAATAGAGCGAGTGGTGAAAGAGGACAGTGGAAATTACACTGTTACTGTTTATCAGCAGGATGGAAAATTGAAGGCAGAACAAGATACGGAATTCATTGTTTTGGGTGAGTTTTTGCTCTTCCCATACCATTCTCAGCTTAGCTGAATAAGTCTTGGTATTCC
>NW_010413470.1:46378-52581 GCF_000710305.1 Buceros rhinoceros silvestris
CTGTCTCCTACAGCCTTTCCTAAT
This sequence comes from Buceros rhinoceros silvestris, assembly GCF_000710305.1. Lineage (NCBI taxonomy): Eukaryota > Metazoa > Chordata > Aves > Bucerotiformes > Bucerotidae > Buceros > Buceros rhinoceros. The sequence continues at coordinate 46,403 of NW_010413470.1, forward strand.
CATCGCCCGCCTTTCTGTTTTGGGGACTTCTTTGAGACATACGTCTTTCCTCTCACCACAGTCAGCAGTCTGCTGCTTTTCTTCCTTCTCTTGCTCCTGTTGTTGCCCTCTGGTCCCCTGCTTCTTTCTGGCTTCCCTCTCTATCAGCCACCAGGTTTCTACATGTCCCCAAGCAAACAGCTGTGAGCACATCCATGTTGGCAGCAGGGTGAGCGCAGCTGGCTGTACCGCAGCACCGCACCTGCTGCCGGGACCCCTCAGGCCCTTAGCCAGGGCAGCACCATGCAAGTGGGGCTATACTCCCAGCAGCACCCTGCTTCTAGAAACCTCTTGCGGGAATGCAGTGACCTATGTGAGGTACACCTGTGGCTGATGCACTGTGCACTTCTGGCACTTCTCGTGCTATTTTGTGGGCAGTGAGCTACAGCCTTTAGTCTCTAGCTACTGCTCAAGCAAGGTGAGAGAACCTTGTATTGCATCTGCCAAACTTCCGAGGAGAGCTCAGGAGCCAAGGTGGCACTAGATGCCTGTATTTAGGCAATGCAGTCCTACTCCATTTTTGCTCTAACATGAAAACAGGCTGCAGTCACCTCTCCTGAGATACACCATAATAGGAGCTGAATTTGCAGGGGAAGAATAGAAGCTTCCTGCACCCAATCCTTGCATAGCATAACACAACAGATATGAAGATTGGGCTGTCCAAAGCACATTCCTGGGGATTTCAGCCGCAGGGGTTCAAAGCATGAAGACAGCCTCCATTCCTGTGCTGTATCTTGTCCTGAGAGATCAGGGAGGTAGCAGCCCAGAGCTTTTGAGGGGAGTAGGGATAGATGGCGATGGCTGATGCCCCTCCTCCAGTCCACTAAGCTCTAGGGCAACATGGGTTTTTTTTCCCAGCAATATTTAGCTCTGTTCTTTTCCAGCCAGCACATACACCTCTGCCAACCTCTTGAGTTTATGGGCACTACCTGGCACTGCAGAAATGATGCCTTGATAAGGCAGCAGCAATGGCTGAAGTGGTTTTAACAGAGTTTCTGTTAAAACAGCAGGAGGCCCTGTGGCTAATGGACTGCTGAGCAATGAGGATGTTTCACTACTTCAGAAATCATTATCGTGAACTGTTTACAGATTCAGGAAGTCATCAGGGCCTGATGCTATTTACTCATGCTTTAAGCCACTAAGCTGTCATTGCCGTGTCCTGAGTTCAGTTTCAGTTTCAAGTTCCAACATAGCTGCATGCTGCATCATTTCACCAATTGTGAAGCAGATAAATTGCCTTTCCTCTGATGAAACACAGTTTTGGAAGCAAAGTCTTTTAGGATCTGTTTATGAAACTGTTTATATAACTTTATACTTTGTTACTAGGGTTGGACAAACAGTAGTTCCAAAAAAGTAATGTTTAGATGATATCATCACAGAACTCTATCACCATGACCTACACTCTAGCGTTCCACAGTGGGATGTTCCCTTGAATGATAGGTTACAGCCTGCAAAGGAGGAGTGGACTTAATGAGGAAAAGGTGGCTGCAGATGTCCCAGTGTGAACCTAGACTGCATTTGCTACGAACAGCCCTTATTGGCTTTAAAATTCAGGATCTCTATGATTTAAACCGTCTATAACTAGAGGTGAACCTGGCATGTTTTTTCTTACCTGGTCTAAAAGGTACAAATTATTTTTTTTTCCATCTGGTGTCCGTGCCAGTTGCCCCTAGTTGAGGAAAGCTCCACAGGCCTTTCTGGCTCTTTCAGGGCCACCAGCGACAGAGAATCAGGAACTGAAATGTAGCTGGCTGTTTGCAGGACATAAAAGGAGGCAGAAATGAGTTCTCTCTGTCATAACCTCATGGAGAGCTAAGAGGTGTCTGATTTGTGTTTTCTCTTCTGTTTTTATGGATGTTCACACTGGCTGTCGTGCTAGCTGGGTGCCGCTGGTAGTACATAAAACACCGTAAGTAGCTGTTTGCCCTGCCTTAGAGGAAATCTATCCTGATGGGCACAGGCAGATCAGAGCCGATTTCATTTGCACTGGAACACTGGAGCTGGAGCTGGAGGGGGTTGTGTCTCTGAGTCCCTCCCATCTGCTGCCCCCGCTGAAAACACAGCCTCCTCCCCTTGCCTGCCTGGCTGACTGCCTGTGGCGCAGGCTGAGCCTGAAAGAAGTCCAGCCATGGTGGTGCAGCTCTGCTTTGCTAGGCCAGATCATAGGCTAGTATACTGCATTTTCTTTATTATTGCCATGTTACTTCTCTAGTAGAGGTCTAATTTGCTCTTCATTCTTCTCTGGTCTGATCAGCTGGTGTTACTTCCTTACTGCTTTTAAAAAAAGGTTTTCAAAAGGAGAAACCATCTCAGCCATGCCTGTCCCTTCTCTTCTTTTTCAGAGCCTGTCCCTCAGCCAATCCTCAGTGCTGAATGCATCAATAAAATTGTATCTGTCAAGTGTGAGGTGAAGCAGAAGATTAAAAACGAAACATTTATAATAGAACTGACTCATGGTGAAAGCAAAAAAATCCAAAAGAACGGAACAAGTTTGGAATTGCACATGCGGTATTCCGGGATGTTCAAATGTGCTATTAAGAACCAAGTCAGTGAAAAAACAGCTGAAAAAGTAATTACGTGCTCAGGTAAACAAACTATTTTTGCCTGAATCTGCTAGGAAGGACCCACAAAGCCTGATGCAGTTGCATGTATCTGTAGGACTGGTCCAGGTGCCAGGAGCATCAACGGTTTCCAGTACCCAGCACCACGAGTCTAACATTGCCACAGTTATTGGGAGCTGGGATGCAAGTTGTGCTTTCTGCTTGGAATTCCCCAGCCTTGACACATCTCCACCCTCCCCACCCTGCTGCTTGCCTGCCCCACAGCTACCCTTATGGCATCCCTCCTCTAACAGCTGGGAGACCAAGCCGGGGGCAGTGGGATGTAAGGGGGGCCATGCTCCTCCTCTTGTGTGGTGTTTTCCCCTGTGCTCAGTGAGGCATGGGGGTTGCTGGAAGAGGAGACGAGGTATTTCCGGGCTCAAGACTCTTGTGGATGGCTGAAAGCCCCCCACGTGGGGTGCACTGCAATACTACTTCTGCCATTCATGAAGTCGCCTGGGGTAAACTGCAACCTGCTGGTAAGATCAGGCTGGCTGAGGGTAGATGAATGAGAGAGAGTTGCTTGCTCATCCTGTCATTTTTCTCTCTCCCCTCCATCATGCTAGCTATTCTTCCAAAGCTGCCAGAGGTGTCCTGACACTTTCTGGTGTCAGCATCCTGACAGACGCAAGCAGTGTCAACCATCACTAGTGGTAGATCAATGAAGTAAAGGACAAAGTGGGGAAGTAGGCCTGAAAGTGTTTTCATCTCACACAACAGTCTGCAAAAGGCAGAAAGCACTTTTCCTCTCATTTTTAACCTTCTTTATTCCTTTAAAACTAACAGTACTTCTCTAAGGTTGACTTCAGTCAACCAGACCAAAGACAAAGACTTGGTTTTGGTAAGATAGTATAAGACTACCCAAGCTACCAGAATATAAATTAACGGCTTATTTTTTGAAAATATGGCTTGGGGTCTTCTCCTATGTACATGAAGCCTTGGCATTGATTTCAGGGGATTTGCTCTTGATTTACATCCTAATGGTGAGGAAATCAGTTGCTCATTATTTTTCTCCTCTCCATGATCATACCTGTGAAGGTGGTGGTTGTCCACTACCTGTGACGTGGATGGGTGTTCTCACAAGGGGAAAAATAAGCTGTTTGGACACTCCAGCTTGGCCTAGAAATCAGGAGGGAGGTTATGGAGAATTTAGTTCAGCTTTGATGTTGCGTAGCTCAGATGAGCATGGCTCAAATGTACCATGGATTTTCTTACTCACTAGAAGCGTGATCTTTCTGAATCACAGATGCAGCAAAAGAGCTGAAGGAATTGCATTTTAAATGGTCAGATTCATGCTGAAAATTATTAGACAGGCAAAAGAAGTCATTGCTCCCCTCCGAAAATTTTTGAAAGGGACAGATCAATTCGGATTACTAGTGCAGTACTGGGGAAGAGTCCTTTAATTTGCTGTGCTTGGGCTCATCCCACCTAACTGTATGTACTTTGCTTAAAGCACTCTCTTGCCTTAGATTCCCTCTAGAGCTAGTAGAGAGTGAGGAGACTCATGAGGTGTGGCTTATTATTTCCAATTTCTGGCTATTTATTTCTGTCATAATGAATTTCTGGGAAGTTCAAGACCAAAGGCCAGCCCGTGGTGCTAGAAGGCAGGGAACAATCCTTAAGATATAGAGGCCTTACTGAAGTGTTCCAAGGTCTGCTGTGACTAACTGAACGGCAGAAAGCTGGGGGATGGGGTAGCTCCTGCTCTCCCGTGCAGCCCTTGCCTCACCCTGATGCCTAAAATAGCCAAAAAAGGTTCTTTTCTTCTGCATGAGTGCCTGACCAATGGGCTGCCCAGCCCCATTGGTGCTGGCATTGGGAGAGGGCTGGGGCATGGGATGTGGTATGGACTTTGAAGACAGATGTGAAAACGTCCTTCTGGATTAGGTCCATTTAAGGCAGGGCAAACTAGCTCAAACACGTTGTCTTAATGAGGAAACGCTGGCTGAAGCTGGTGGTCCCAGAGCCTGCCTGTATTGCTGGTATAGGCAGTTAAATACTTTGATTTCACTTCTTCTCACCCTTGAGAAGTTCTCTTCTTTCACAGGGTGAGTTGGGTGGGAGAGTTTGTTTTTTCTCAAACCATTGACAGAGAAATAAAAGGGTTGCCCCACTGACTTTTAAGGTACAAATATGGCATTTCCCAGACACCAAAAGAACCCCAGTAAAACCATGTAGCACTACCCTTCCTACTCAAACTAAAACCCCCTCAAACCTTTGTGTGTGACTGCAGGACTCTGCTAGCTCCATAGTAGATTAAAGATGCCTCACATTGCAGTCAAACCTCTTCCCAACCCTGCTGTCCTCCAGGAATATCTAGTCCTGCGTTTGAGGCCTATCACCTTGAACTTTGACCTTTAGCAGGCAAGGCTGCTTCAAATGGGCTTCAACACAGCTCTTTTCCTGTAAGCATAGCCATACATGAATCTGCCTGGGCTCATCTTACAGTCATCTGGGAGAAACAGGCGTGGAAAAGGCAACAATACACCCCACCTGTCAGCTGAAACAGGTGAGAAGAGACACATCACAGGGGGCACTCATCCTTTTTTCCACTGGAGCAGCCCAAGCTGATGATGACTTTTATACTATAGACATCTCAGCTTTGGTATCATCACTCTTTGCCCTCCACGTGCATGTTCAGTGAATGTTAAAGGTGGTGCTAGTGGTGTTGGCCCTTCTAGAGCTTTGCTCCCCAAGAAGCCAAGGAAGATACCCTTCTTCCAGGCTCAGCTCCACGGCACCTGGGCTTGAGCGTGCACACTGAATGCCAGGAGGACAGGCCAGGCAGGAGGTAGAGAAGGAAAGCCAGCATCCAGCAAAACTTACCTGGCAAAAATAAGAGACACTCATATAAATTTTTGATCACCAGGCAAATTGAACTCTTGTTTTGAGACTGTGGCGTATTTGGTTATGTTCTTTTCCTTTAACTTTTTTTTTTTTTAATTTGCACACAGCCAAAAATTGAAAAGGAAGTACAAAAATAGTATGAAGCAAGCTAGTCTCAGTGTTTTCAGCTCAGCGGGAGGTACTTTAAAAGTTTATTTTTGTTAGATGCTGAGCACTGCCTGGATGCTTGTTGTCCTTAAAAGGGTCCATTGCTAGCAGGTGGTAATTTAAATAATATGAGCTGGCACACATGTATGCTCTGGTTTGAATTTTTTGCAGGGATCCATCAGCAAACAATCAAAATTCTTCACGATGGGGCCCAGCAAGTTTCTACTGTATACAGAGAAAAGGCATAGGGTGGGGTCTCCTCTCACTGGGGCTGCCTTTAATGTAAATGGAAGAAAATACAGAATTCCATGTAGATGTTGTTGAGCAAGTTATTTCTTTCCCTCTAACATCCTCTTTCATTCTCTTAACTAGGCCAGCTGGACCTTTATCTCATCATAAGCATAGCAGGAGGTGCAGTCTTCTTTGTCATCTTCGTGACTTTGCTTATTTATTGTATCAGGAAGAAGAAAACAGAAAGGCTTGAAGACGAGGGTGAGTATTTAAGGGGCTTTATGTTGCTATCCAGCTACCAAGAACCTTAGAGCT
>NW_010413470.1:52695-54454 GCF_000710305.1 Buceros rhinoceros silvestris
ATGCTCTCTGCCTTGGCATGAGCAAAAACCTGAATTTGGTATACAGTGAATCTCGGCAAATTGGCTTACATGGCTGGTCTTGGTTTTTGATATATGCTTTGAACAAAAGACTTCTTGTTCTCAAGCCCTTTTGTTTATTCATGGGGGAAGAATTGCTCCTCTAAATCTTCACCAAGGCCACCAGTCATGAGCATCTGTGGGGCTAAAATATACAATTAGATATCCCGCCAGCAGATTTTTTTTCATTAAATTTATATGGTGTAATATTAGGATCTTTGAAATAATAGTCACATTTGGAAACATCGTAGATACAAGAAAGGACAAGAAGGGCTCAGCTTTTCTGCGTTTCCTCAGGTATCTCACAGAACTTGTCCTCTTTACAAAACAATGTCCTTGGAAGCCTATCAATACTGGAGGTCCAAATTGGGGCACTTTAAAGAGTTGAGATTTTTAGAGTGGGCAGACATTTAATCTGTGGTCCAAAATCCATGTGTCTTTAGGACCATAGGAAATAGTCTGCCAGAGTCTTCTCTGAGAGTGGTCTCTCAGTCTTGACAGAGGGGTTGCCTTCAGCAACCTGGACATTGCTCCTAGTTTGGGTGGACAGAGTAAACTGAGCTGTCACTGAAGAAGAGTACTCTGGCCCACCTGGAAGGGGAGGCTAGAGCAAGAGGGAGGGAGCCCTAGAAGGGCTTGTTTAAAGGCTTGTTTCTGAATCCTGCCCCCACGCACTCGGTCAGGCTTCCTGTGTGATCTCAAATAACAGCTAGTCCCTGTGTGAGTCAGTTCTCCAGTCACAAAATGGGAGTAAAAGCTCTACGTACACCAGAACTGTCTTTGTCAACATGAAGACCGTAATGCCTGAAGGAAACCTCAGCTAATACCTCAGATGTGTCAGTAGCCCATAGCCAAGGGGAGTGCAATCTCATGTCACCTGAGCATGGGTAACTCACCATGGCCCACCTGCTTCCCCTGAAGTTATGACCATGAAGAACAGGCAAGCACTTTCCACGTTCACGGGAGAGCTCACCACAGTGCAGCACAGGATGTCATCTCAGAAGGCTTGCCATAGCTGGTGAGCACAATGCTGGTGTGAGCATAGCCGTCTTAGTATTATTTTACATTATAGCTGTTCTTGTCTGAGTGGGATACATTACTCCCTCATCTGTGCAGTGATAGCACATCCTCAGTTCTGGGGTCTGGATTCAGCAAGAACTAAGAAAAAGTGATGTCTGGGAAAATTAGAACTAAGAGGGTGGCTAGCTTCTTTGAAACCATTTGGTTTGTACTTAAGGTCATTTCAGTGTCCCAAGAGGTAAATCCATCAATCCCTAAGCTGAGCTGAATGAGCATTTCATAAATGATGAGTCAGTGATCAAAAGTCAGCTGGCATGAATTTAATTCTTCTACATGTAGGCAAATTAATGCTAGCAAAATGGACCTCTGTCTTCCAGGCGCCTGGAAATCCCAGCACAGATAGTGGGGCAGAGCAGAGTGCTTTGATGTTGTTTCCTGGGGTTACATATCACTTTCCCTTCAGTGTCCTGTTTCCAAAAGAGGACAAAGCAGCTCATGGTGTGGGTGTCCATCAGTGACTGCTGGGGCCTTCTTGACAAAGTAATTTCCCCCAACGTAGAGAGGGCAGAGCTGCCCCAAACACCCCCAGGTACCTTGACATCAGCCTGGCAGCAAAAGTCTTTAGGGTTTGCCCAAGGTGTACAGGCAGAGGTGATTTTGGTTGTTCCACTCGAGTAGCAGG
>NW_010413470.1:54544-66223 GCF_000710305.1 Buceros rhinoceros silvestris
GAATGTCTGAGAGTCACAGTGGCCTTCCAGGAAAGCCAATATTTGGCTTTTTCTGGTGTGAGCCAAGCACTTTTCCCCAGCTGTTCAACTTCTGCTTAGACTTGAGTACATGGCTGATTGCTGGGTCCTTTTGTTGTTGCAGATGAAGAGGAAATGATGCAGGCTCGCCAGGTGCACAGTGAAATGGTGGCACGGGAGCTCCCTCAGCCACCATGCGATCCCACCCCGAAGCAGTTGCGCGTGCAGCAGCGGCCGCTGCCACAGCCTCATGTGCAGCAGCAAGCAGGGCCACCACGGCCCAGGCCACGCACTCAGCAGCGGACTCCAAACCAGCCAAGAGATAGACCTTGAATGTCTGCCCTGGGAGGGGCAGTGGTTCCTCTGCTTCACCATTCACTGAGAAAAGAAAGTTTCCAATAGACAGGAACCCCTCCTGCCTAGCCTTGCATAACGCTTAGCTATGAAATGGCAGCTTTCGTTGCAGAAAATTAGAGAGAGCATCAAATGGAGATGAAGAGACCCAGTGGAGGAGATTCAAGGTGATGAGCATTCATCCTTGTGGCCATTTTTCTTCAAGTGTCTCCAGGTTAGGGGATGGAGCACTGAGCCTTGAAAACTGTGTCTTTCTGTGGTTCACTTGTTTTTACCACACCCTGTTGTCTTCATGCTTTTTGGATGGATTATATTGAGAAGAAGCTAAAACTCTAGTGAGACAACATGGGACTAAGGATCTTAGAGGGTTTTGTCACATATATTTCGTTTTTCCTGCCACACATTAGGACAGCTCTCTGCATCAAATATTCTCTGCAAAAATAGTTGTATGTAATTAAATGCTTGTCTGAAGTTGGAAGCATTGGTGTCATCTAACGCAGAGAAGAAAATACTGGAAGATGTGAAAGCCTTGAAGCAGCTGTGTGGGGAAAACACAAGCGGGAAAGGAATAAACTTTTCACTTTCTCTACTGTGTTTAGAATAAGAAACCACGGGCTTAAATTGCAGCAAGGGAGAGTTAGGTCAGTATTTATGGGATTATATTTGCAAATGAAGCACTGAAACAGATTTCTGGGAGAGAATCTCCAGCACTGGGGGTTTCAAAGGGCAGATGAGGCAACCATCTGTGAGGCTTCCTCACCCTGCTGAGGGCCAAGGGAACGCGCTACATGGCCTCTTCAAGGACTGTTTCAGCTCAGTTTTCTGTGACTCCTTGCTGACAAATAAAACAAAGCTTTGTCTCAGCATAGATCTGTTTGGCTATGCAGACAATTTTTTTTTATCATAGGTCTGATATCCACTAGCTCATTGAACAAGTGTTACAAACTGCCAAGCAGTCTTGTTACTAGTGGCATTGTCTGAACTGTCACGGCTTTCCATCACAGTGCCTCCTGCTGATGGTGAGGTACCATGTCCCCTGATTTTGGTGCTAAGCACCTCATGAATAAATAGGTGATGACAGAGAACTGCTGAGAGATCTCCCTCCCAAAGGGAGAGATTGGACTGCAATAACTGCACCTGCATCACCCTCTACATGCAGGACAAACACTGCTCACTCCTCTGGTCCATGGAGATGCTTCTAACTGCCTCCACGGGACAGATGAGGAGCCAAGAGAGGACAGGCCTTTTTAGACCAGTGTCTGAGTGGGTACACTGGCCTATCTGAGGTAGTGCAGGTGGAAGAGGAGAGAGCTACGAGAGCCACAGAGCTCAAGACATACAGCTAGCACGTTGGGTTATGCAGAGGAATGTTTGACTATCCTACACGTCACGGGAGATAAAAAAACCATCCCTCATTTCTCCTTAGAAACGTGACTACTTTTATCTTCTGGTACAAGGGCAGAGGAGTAACTTGTCAAGGGGAAGGAGTTCTCTGCTTCCTCCAGATCTCAGTCACTTTGCTTGAACTCTGGCAGTGGACATAGCCCTGGGAGGATCACTTGCTCTTGCCTTAGCTTTCTGCGGCTTGTTTTAGGGCTTTCACTATTTAAAGTTGCATTTGGTAAACATTTCCTGGATTATTTTGTAACATATGCTATATCCCTGTAGCAAATGAATAAAGATATGAATGGGTAGAAAGGATCTTAGTACACACCTATGCTGGTACTTCAGCATCTGGCTCTTGCTTTGGTACAAAAGAGGTAAGATAAACATTTTGGTCCCTGAGCCATGGGTAACATGGATGCAGCAGGTTTCACACCAATCCCCAGGAGGTACTGGCTGCCACCTGAGTGGTGGCTGTTGGTGGGCTCAGGTTGGTGTGGGTGAGCACAGCTGCTGTGCGCACCTACTTGCTGTGGCAGCAAGCTCTGCCTGCCCTGTGTGGCTGGAGCTTTATCAGTGCCCTCTCCAGAGCCAGCAGCTGAGCTGGGACTCCTCTGTGGTTACAGGAGCACTGGACCTTCCTAGGAGAGAGAGAGGATTACTGGGACATGAAGAGGAGGGAAGGCTCCTCCTGGGACCCCCTGCCACTGATTAGTGCTTTCTGTGTTTAACTGAGGTGCAGTGATGTTTTGGAGATGCTCCTTCCCCGTGGCTGAGACTTGGTGAGTGTCTACCACGCCTCTTAGAGACCTTCCCAGGCTTCCCACTAGCTGTTGCCTTGGGCCCTCCTCTGCCTGGTTCTGGTGCTGGTGGGGTTACACTTGCCACAGCTCCTTGCAGGGGAGCACTAGTGCATGTGTGAGCTGGTGTCAGGGTGACTTGGGCCCAGCACAGAGGTGTGTTTGCTCTTCTGGCAAGGAACTGCAGCACAAAGCTAGGTGATGTCCAGGACAGGAATGGGAGGCAAGACACTTTTCTACTCTTAGATACAAATTTGTTTCAAACCTGCCCTCAAGACTGGGCTCAAGACCACCCTGTGAACCATGGAAGCCTCTGTTGTCTCAGCGTAAAGCATGTGAAGGCTGAGCATACCCAGAAGCTGCCCTTGGATCCCCTTCCTGGGGAGTGGAGCTGCCAGCAGGCTCCCTGAGCACAGGGCAGGCCAGAGGCCACAACAGTGGGCATGAGTTAAGTGTGGAGGTGCATGTTTTAATACTGACCTCCACCCAGCTGCTGTAACCACAGGCTGAGAAAAGCACTCAGCGTCCACCAACTCACTGAGGTCTCCTCTGGGATACTAGACGCTTTTCAGCTAAACATTTCTCTCTTGCATGCTAAGAGGCTCAAAGCTAAGTAAAAAGAGCAGAATTTAGCCCTTTTGGGTGGATTTGCACCAAAACACAGTCCTTCATCAGGCAGACAAGAAAATACTACACGCATAGAGTACTCATGTGCAATGGGCATACCTATTTTTGATTGATGCCTTTTTTTTTTTTTTGATAGTCACCATTGTTTTTGTGACATCTTATGTTTCTTCCTCACGTGCTGCAATGGACGATACTCGTACAGTCCTGAGTACTACTTGGTGCCTAGTCAAAAAGCCAACAATTTTTCTGTATGTGTGTCATGAAGCTTTCAAATCTCAGGGTTTTGCACTGTAGAGGATGTTTCAGTTCTGGAAGATGAGCTGACAGCAAGACCTAAGAAATAACAGTAAGTGCTTGGCTCTGGTGATCTTGCTGATACTAACTTGCTTGGTTCTTCTTTTGTAGACACATTTACCAGTGAGCTACACAAGATGAAGCGTTTTTTCCCATTCTTCTTAAGGGGGATGAGACGAGCCATGCTCTGTAAGGACACCGCCTTGTGCTCCCTGATTGGAGAGATACAGTTTATAGTGCCCGGGTGTTAGCACGGATCAGTTTTGCTTGGTCATGTGCTGCAGAGCCAGTGCTGAGAGAATGGGAGGAAAGTGCAGCAGAGGTCTGTAGTCATGCTGTGGTCCTGCCGCACTTGCCAGTTGCGCAGGCCGAGTAGACACCCCAAAGAGCAATGGTTGGTTATACAGAAGAATCAAATCTTCTATCCCAGTCTTAATCTGTGTGATGTCAGCAGCACTTACCGCCCAGACTTGACCTTTCTAGTAAAGCAGACAAGACTTGCTTATATCTCAGCCAGGTATTGGCCAGTCCAGAGTGAGACTCTCTTGCTTCTGGCACAGGTAGTGCTGGAGCCAGCTAGGTAATTTAATTTCTAAAATAAAACTCTGAGCCTGTAAAAGGTCAAGTAGAAAACCATGACTAGTTCTAATATCTTTCTTGGGATGCTTGCCAAAATGGTGCTATGGAGAAAAGACACCAATTTCATCCTGCAACAAATTTTCAGGCTCTGATGTGGAGATAAACCCCAACTGGGACTGTGTTGCACATCAGCTCCCTTCTCCATTCTGACAGACAGGGCATCACGTCCTCAGCCTTGCTGAAGCCTTGCAAAAGGCTTAAGAAATGCTGGGTTTGCCTTTCAAACTCCTCTGTGGAGTATGCCGTGGACTACAGGCAGGAGCAGAGCTCAGCTAGGTGAGCAAGGTGCTCCACCAACGGATCCTTGCAGATGCTGGCCATGCACTGAGCAGGACAGCACGGCTGTTACCTTTGGATTCCGAAACTGGCCGACAGTCACCCTGGGCCCAGAGGGACTGAGGGGTTTTTTTCTGTGCTTTAAGTGAGAACATAAGAAGTCTGGCCTCAAACTTTTGGATAAGATCACCTTCTAGTAGATGTCAAGCTTGTGAAATAATCCTGCTGGGCAATCCTACCTCATGCTGTGGGAAGAAAGGTAACAGTTAATTGAAGGAGAGCACAGTAAGAGGCTCTGTGTCAATAAAGTGGCCTTCTGGCCCCTCCTCTCCCACCCTCATCTCAGAGGAGGGATGCCAAATCCGGCCTTCTCACTCTCTTCCCCAGCGCAGTGCCCCTTCTTTCCCTGTAGGTGGGAGTTTACAAAAGCAGGTTTTCCCATCCCTGCAGCCTGGCTGCTGCTTTGAGCCATGCATCAGCAGAGGCCATGGGAGTGCTTCCTCCCTCAGGGGTGCAGCTTTAGCCTTTATCCTTGCAGAGGGTTGCCAAAGTAGCTGCTCGAGAGGACTCTGATGCTCACCTCAAACTCCAATTCCCCTCTGCTCTGCTGCTGGAGAGGGGCAGAGCTGCAGCTTCACAGGCAGAGAGCAAAGTCACTGTCCTGGTGCAGCTGGGTCTGATTTGCCATAGCTGGGCTCCAAGCACCATCTGCCAAGAAGAAAGCCACCCCTGACATGTCTGTCCTGAAAGATCAGAAAGGAGTTGACACCGACTGCCTCCAAGCTCCCCTTTTGGAGGGAAGAATGGCAGTGAAAGTAAGAAACTGAGCAAAATTTATCACTCTCTGTGGGTTCTCCTGGCAGGGCAAAGGCAAAAAAATCCCAATGCCCCGTGTGCTTCTCTTCCCTCACAGAGCTCTCATCTGAACTGTGATTTACCCTTTGGGCAGGGGGCATGCTTTGCATGTCTTGCTGGGCCTCCTGCTTCCCCCTCCTTTTTTAATCTCAGGACCAGCTGCCTTGCTCTCACCTCCTGTGACACTTCCCCAGGCAGCACTGATGCAGCGTTACTTTCTATTCCAGCTTTCTGGGTGTTTTATTTTTCCTCTTTGAACAACACCTCAGTACTCCACCTATGCACACATCAGCCTAAGGGCAGCATTCCCACCAAGAGTGAGGAGACGAGACTTCCAAGGTGCCTCGGTGGCTTCCGAGTATGGTTCCTCTTCATCATACTCGCCCGAGGAAGTCCTGCTCCAGGTCACTTTGCTGTTGTCAGCCTTTGCCAGTGCTGTCAGGAACAATCCCTGGCTCCAAATGGATTGAAGGGAGGTACATCTCTTTGCTGTCTACAGCCATGGGAGGTGCAGAGCTGACACTGACACCCCTTTCCCCAAGTCTTGTTAGACAGGAGGTGAGCCCTATCCACCCAGACCCCATGGTGCCAGCAGACCCTGCTCTCCCTTCCTTGGCATATGCTGGTGTAACTTGCTGGTTCAAACAAAGTACATGCAGAGAGGGAAGGAGAGGGTGAAGGCAAGGGCAGACAAACAAATAAGGAAACCTTTGATTCTGCCCTCCTGGCTGTCAGCATCATCGACAATGCGGTACCGGTGCCTCTTGTGCCTTTGTTTTGGGTGATATTGTTAGACAGTTTATGCCTTCGGTGCCTCTGAAATGTAGGTTTTGAGATAACAGGAAGAGATAACACCGTAACAGAGATGCTCTCTGCATAGTAGTGCTCATTGGTTGCATTTCCCACACGCTTTCTCTGCCTACGTAACAGTAGCAGGTGAGCATTTTTGGGTTGCTGCCTGATCTCCCACATAAATACCCGCTTTCATTTCCAGCTCTTCTGGGTGGCATGGAGCAGGTGAGCGAGCACGGTGCAAAGGCAGGGAGGTGCAAGTAGAGACATGTGTGGCATGGGTGCTGCTGCCAACTGGAGAGGAGCAACTCTGAAACAAAACTTCATCCCCAAACTGCATTTCTACCCTTACCACTCCCTGGCTGAACACCAGTGAAAAGGCTGGTGCATGAGGAGAACTAACCCTTGAAGAGCCTCATGCTGAAAGGTAATGCCTGCTGGGACAGTCTGGGACCACTGCTTTTAGCAGCCGGAGTCAGACAATCCCCTCTTCCTCTGTTAAAGGCAAGGTGAGCTTTCCTGTGAAGAATGGGAATGAAATAAAGGAGTGCTTGTTTGCCAACAAGTTCCTATATAAGGGTGCCTCATCTCCAGCTTTTCTTCCACAAAACATGTGTGCACCATTTGTTTCCACGATGGGTCTTCCCAAAGCTTGCTTCAGTCTCTTCCCCATTTGGCTGGGTGCTCCAGAGCCCCCTGTGTTTGCTGGCAGGTTGACTGGAGGTTCCCGCTGGGCAAAAAGCTCACCAAGCTCTCTGTCCTGGAAAGGAGCTCTGTGCCAGAGGCCAGGGGCTGGAGAGAGCAAGCGTGGTCTGTAGGCTTGGGATTCTACTGTGATGCTCCTGTTCATACTCCTGCTGGGGACAGGGTCCTGATTTCTGCTCTTGTCTGAGAAGGGAGTACTTGTAGGTTTTGATTTACGGTGGCATCACTTTTTATTCCACTTCTACTTTCCTGGAGGTTTTACGTCTGTTAAATGTATACCATCTGAGGGAGCTGTGTCTCGAAGAAATGGCTGTACAACGCTGGGCCATATGAACAGCTGTCCAGCCCACAGGCTGTACAATGCAAGGCCAACTGCAAGGCCGGCGTGCTGGAGGCACACCAGTCACTGTAGCAGCCAAAACTTCCATTTCTGTGGGCTGCAGTGTGATTTCAGTAGCCAGGACCAGTGTGAGTGAATGGCAGAGAATGGGGTTCCTTTTGCAGGAGAAGTGCCTGTATCTCAAATCCCAAACTTGACCAGAAAAACCTCGGACACCATTTTGCTGAGCTTACAATTTCTATAGACTCTATTTTAATTTTAGCCATTTAAAAAAAGACAAGCTTAGCACAAAGCTAGCCACTGAAAAAGAGGAACCAAATAACAGGAATTTTTATAAAAAGCACCAGCAGGAAGGAAAGATGTCTGCACAGCAAGTGACTTGTGAGAGCCTTTAGGCTCTGCAGTAGAAATTAAATACTGAGTGCTGGAGGAGTGGCTGGGAATCCAAGATCTTCCAAAAGAAGGTCTGTTTAATAAGGAAACAGGGATGGGAATAAATGGTATACCCATATCAGATATCTCACCTTGCCTAGAAACTCAGGCCACACATGGGCTGCCTAGTTTCACGCTGCTGAGTACACTCACTTATCACGGTCACCCTTGTCCATTCCACCCCTCTTCCTTGGCATCCCTGGACCATAGGGATGGCTTGCCTGGGGTATGTTCTAGGGAAAAGAGGATGGATACGTGCATCTCTGAATATCGAATGTTACATGCAATAGGCCTCTCTGTTGGTGTTGGGAACATCGTATTCAGAAAATTTGTTAGCTTTAAGAAAACCATCAAATTGCAGCTCTGAAGAGCCACAGATTGTAGCCAGGGTTAGAGGGGATGTTGACAAGTGAGAAGAGGCATTTCAAGATGGCAACTGTAGAAGCAGCAGCTGTGAATCTCCATTCTCTCAAAGAATCTGTGCCAGAGAAGGACATCTGTGACAGAGAACCTGAGGCAAATGCAGGCATGATATCTTATCTAGAGATGAAAAATTGCACCACTACCGGCGGGCACCAAAGCAGATGTTTCAAGTGACTCAACATACGTATGTTCATGTTAAGCAGCAATAACCGTTGGTCCTCTCCCTCTCTTCAAGTTTTGAAGGGCACATGCTTCTGAAGCCCTGATAATAAATAGTACAGAAGAATGTTTTACAGGCCTAGATTGATCAGAAGGGAAACAAAAGCTTTGTTTCTCCAAGGTATAAAAATAAGATGCTTGCATCATTTTGAAAAAAAGTTAAACAAACCTGCTGTAGGAAGCTGAGATGAAAGAATTTATATGACAATACTTATCTGTGGGATAGCTGAGGCTTAGTCCAGCACTGCAGACTGCACTGCAGGCACAGACCCTCTGCAGGCTGAGCCTGGAGACAGGCACAGCTGCCTGGCCCTGACACAAATGGTTCATCTCTTACATGGGACCTGGCTTCTCCACACCTTCTCCCAGCTCAAAGTGTCATGCAGGTGTCTGAAGAGCAAGCAGATGGTCTCATGGGGCAGTTGTGTCTTGGAAGCAGAAGCTTGAGTGCAAATGATGTGGTTCCCAGACCGGAACCCAGTCCATAGATCTTTTCCATGTGTCTTGGCAGCTTTGGCAAGCTGGACACCAAGCTACCACCAGTTTAAGGTCAGCCTTTAGTCAGGTACAACCCAGAGTGGGCCAGGATGGATGCCCTGCCTAAAAGATACCACCAAAGATGTCCTCTGGGTGGACTTGTGTGCATGAAGTATGTTTTACACCCACAGCTGGCCTTTTCCAGTGGTCCTGGGCTCTACCTTGGGTGGTCTGTACCTTGTTTTCTCCCTTGGGAGGTGAACAGCATGGCTGGAGGAAGGGACACAAAGCTGGATGCATGCTCAGGGGTCTGCTAGCCCATTGCTGGTCAGGGAACTGATGGCTGCTTGGTCTCCCTGGAGGAGAAGGGGAATTTTTGGGCTGGCCATGCAACAATGACAATCGTTTAAGGATACTTTATTTAAGAGCAGCTCCTGTTAGCCAGCTTCTGGCACACACCTCTGGGCAGTGGAGGCAGTCTGCAGCACAGAACTACCTAGCAGCTCCTGTACAAAGCCCTGCCCCGCACCATTTGGCCCAAGTGCTTTGTTCAGCTGCACTATCAACTGTCTCCTCGGACAAGAAGGAGAGGCACCAGGTGCCCTGCCTGCAGCAGCCTGCTTGGCGCTGGTGTAGAGCACGGAGTGCACAAGAACATGTTGGTGCTGTCATCTAGTGGGACAACACGAGCACAGCCCGGCCATGGCTCTCTACTCTTTTTCCCGTGCCTTTTACTCCTCCTTTGTGCTAATTTACATCCTGACTAATAGGCCTGGGGGTGTTTTGGGGCCATAAGTCTTACTCTAGAATAGGCAGTGGAAAAGCTGTTGTTGTTACAGGCTTCATACACAGTTTTTATCAAGTTTGTGTATCACAGACTAGGCTTAAAGGGAGCTCATCCAAACTTCTGAACTCAGCTGGCCCTCACGTACCTCCCCCCAGCAGAGTGTATTTTGTGCCTGTAAAAGAGTCCAGCCCAATGCACAAATAGAATAATGATTAATTGCCCATTTAATTGTTTTGCATGCAAGGAGATCTGAATGGTCAAGGCTAGCAAGTTGAACACTTGATTTGTGTTATTTGTATTCAAAACACAGCATTAGTCACTACTTTCGGTTTGATCCCCACTACAATCAGGTTCAAGTTTTGGTTCCTCTTGCAGCTGCTCAGACTGTTCTGCCACTTACACAACACATGGCAAATCTCTCCGTCGTCTGCCTTGAATTTTCCCAGAGGGTACATTCAGATGACTTGTCTTCCGGAAGACAAAAACCCCATGTCAGAGACTCAGCATATGGGATGTGTTCAAAGCTGCGAGGCAACGGAAGGGCAGAGGTGGGAGTAGGGCCTTGCAGCTCATCTGATGCCTTTCCTGCTCTCTAATGGCTTTGTCCCGTAAGTGCCTCCTTGTTCCTCACGCAGCTGGGGAAGTGCTGGAAAATCTGATGCTGCTAATTCTGGTGGAGGAACCGGAACATGAACTTAGCCCAGACAGGGGGCAACAGGGAACTGAAAGCAGTCTTCCAAATGAGAAGCACTGGCACGTTTTGGATTTTAAAGACATAGGTATTTCTAACTATATTTTAAACAGAACTGTAGGACATCCCAGGTTAGAAGGGACCTCAGAGGTCATCTGGTCCAACCTTTCATGGGAAAGGGAGCCTAGATGGGATTATCTGACACCCCATCCAGTTGCATCTTGAAAACTTCCAGTGATGGGGACTCCACAACATCCCTGGGGAGGTTGTGCCAGGGATTGATTGTTCTCACTGTAAGAAATGTATTTCTTATATCAAGATTAAACCTTTCCCAGTGCAATTTGTACCCATTGCTCCTTGTCCTCTCCATGTGGCTCCTTGTGGTTTAGGTTGAAATCCTTCATCTTTCTATCTCTGAAACACTTCAGTTCATGTGTGATGGAAGGTAAACTTGGCTGCTATTGTGAAGGAAATACGGTTATGAATGTATGTGCCTCTGTTGGTCCCCATTCATGCTGTTCTTCTCTATCCTTCCTTCCCATCCTTCTCCTAGTCTTTTTCAGGAAAAATATTAATCTGCAGGTTACAGCTGTTTAAGTACAGTAAGTGGTTGGTTTCTAAAGGATTCCTAGCTTAATTACTCTTATTCTTTTCTGCTGTGTAAGGCACTCCTTGCCCCCGGTTAACTATTCCAGCTCATGATGTCAACTATGGAGGCTGCGGAGACAGCCTTGCATCAGTGCAATGTGATGGTGAGTAAAGGAAGGTCCTGGCAGGATTCCCATCCACACATGGGGATAATATAGAATCATAGAACCGTTTAAGTTGGAAGAGAACTTTAAAACCATCAAGTCCAATTCCAGACCAAATACTGCCAAGTCCACCACTAAACCGTGTCCCTCAGCACTGTATTTCCATGTCTTTTTAATACCTCCAAGGATGGTGACTCCACCACCTCCCTGGGCAGCCTGTTCCAGCACTTTACAACGCTTTCTGTAAAGAAATTTTTCCTAATGCCCAAACTAAACCCCTCCTGGTGCAATTTGTGGCTATTTCTTCTTGTTCTATCACTTGCTACTTGAGAGAACAGACTGACCCCTACTTTGCTACAACCTCCTTTCAGGTAGTTGTAGAGAGTGATAAGGTCTCCCCTGAGCCTCCTTTGCTCCAGGCTAAACAGCCCCAGTTCCCTCAGCTGCTCCTTACAGGGATTGTGCTCTAGACCCTTCACCAGCCTCATTGCCCTTCTCTGGACACGCTCCAGCACCTCAGTGTCCTTCTTCTTCTAGTGGAGGTCATGGAGGAGAAAAAAAAGAGCCCCAAACACATTAGCTCATAGAAGACTGGTGTTGGTGACAGCTTCCACAACGTGACTGTGCTGTTCCAAAGAGGGCAGCCGGACCAAGCCAGAAACATCACGTCAGGGTCCTCAGAGCACCAGCAGCTCTTCTTGCCCCTGTCCAGCCCAGCCCACCCTCTCGGCGGCCCAGGACCCCATTTCAGCCCCCGCCCCGTTCCTGAGGCAGGTGCCCGCTGCCCGGGGCTGCTCCCGGGGCTGCTCCCGGGG
>NW_010413471.1:0-4800 GCF_000710305.1 Buceros rhinoceros silvestris
ATTTTTTAAAGTAGAATTTTTTAAATAGTATTTTTTATTTCTGTGATCTTGGTTTTTGCTGGCTAAGTAGTTGGTAAGTCTCCAGTGGAAATTCTCAGATTTCAGAACTGCAGGATTTTTCCTTAGAGTAAGGAATAGTCGCATGAGCTAACACAGGCATGAGCTACTGTATACACTGTAATCCAGAGAGCTGTTCCTGTGAAGGAGAGTGCCTGCAGTAGAGAGGAGGTCACAACCATTTTTCCTCCTTAAAGAAAAGCACCTTGAAGAACAGTTGACAGATGGACAATGGATGGTTTGGGTCTGGTTTCTCAGTTTTATGTTCTCATTGGCATTTGGCACAACCACTTGTGCTTCCTTTCTCCTGCCCATTTCCCCTCCCCTACAATGACACACGCCCCCCCAGATCCGGGTGGGTGCAGGTGACTCCCTGCGGGTTATATGCTCGTTCACCTGTATGCTCAAGCAAGCCTGAAGCACATGGAGAGCACAAAGAAGAGTTGCACATTATGCTTCCTCTAACCTGTCCTGGGCCACTCAGTGTGCCCAAAGCTTGGTGGCATGGCAGGGCACTGGTGGTCACCTCTTGCTTGCCTGCACCTGGTCCCTGTGGTGCAGGTTGGGGTGTGCTGCTTCCTCCACATGAGGATGGTGTGGAGGGGCCTCTCTGCTGCCCTCCCGCTGCTGCCTGCCAAAAGCACCGCTCAAGTGCTTTGCCTTTCCCAGGGCTATCTGGGAAAGAAAACCACCTCCTGAACATCTCTGCAAGGTGTCAAAACATGTTTTTTCACTAGTGGGGAAAAGCTCATCACAGACTGAACTGGTAGGTGAGAACCTGAAATGACTGAAATTGCTTGTGCTGTCGCAGTGAAAGAAGTCTCTTCTGCCTTTCTGCTGCGCCCCCCAGCTCTGTGCTGGCTCGCAGCCTCTGGAGAGGTGAAGCTGCTGCAGAGAGGAGGCTCTCTGCCTCTGTTTGTTGGAAGAGCTGTGCTTTACTACGGTGGGTTTTTTAGATGGTGGGGGCTTTTGTTTTGTTTTTTTAAATTTACTCGGTGACTGTCATTCTGCAGAAATTAAAGCTGTCCATTCCCCGAGACAGAAGCTATATTTGCAGATTTATGTTGCCCTTCTCTGAAGAGACAGTGCTGCTTCTGCCAAATGAGCTTCAGCAGATCTATTACCTGGAGGCTGCTCTTCAGTAGGCTGGAATTAAACCATCCAACACACTTCCAACATAAACACTGCTCCTATAAAGAAGCTCGGACAGAGAATACCAGGTGCCAGCTCTCCCTTGGACTTCAGAGTGGTACCTAATGTATCCTCAGAAATGCCAACCTTACTACTAAAAGCAAGTGGAACTAACTGAATTTGGCTTAATTTGTTTTCATTACTGCAGGACAGAGCTGTCAATTGATGTCTGTCAGTTAGGTTTTCCAGTTATTGAATATAAGTTGAAAGATTTGAAGGAATACTGTTCCCTCTTTTTTTTTTGTTTTTTGTTTCAGAATAAGAATGTCTTTATGTGTGCACCAAAATACCATAAATGAAAAGCATTAAATAATTTTGACTCTTGAATGTCTTACATGGGGATCATTGGTTCAGTACAAGTATGGCCTGTGGTCAAGTGGTGCTCTTTGTACCCGTGAATGAGGGAGGCACAGAGAGGCCAGTACAGCGTTGGCCAGTACCTCTAGGAATGAGCTGGGGAGCTCTACTGTTCTGCGAGCGTGAGTCTGCGCAGCTCACACTGAAGATACTGGGTTACCCCTGCTGGTTATACCCTGGTTATTCGCTGGTAACCCTCTGCCGCAGGAGGCATTTCTTCCTCTCCCTCCTTGCCCGGCAGTGCTGGCTCTCACACTGCTCTGTGCAGTGTCTCTGAAGGCACACTTTGTTGCGCAGTGTTTCAGCCGTTATTGTAATGAGCTGGGTGCTCATTAGAGCTTCACAGTTAGAAAGAGAAACACAATTTTGGTTGAGGAACACAGTACTACTGATCTGGTACCTGGAAACTAATCTTAGGTCAAGCTGGGTTATGTCAAGATGTAAGTGATGGTACGTATTTGTAACATCTGAAGTGGATGATGCAATTGCAAATGTTTGTAAAACATAAAGCTGAGTAAGTGAAGGAAAGTGTAAATCAACAAACCCCTTTCATACCCTCCTACCACTCAGCCAGCCCGCTGCTTCCGGCGCTTTGGCGTCATGGCCTGTACAGCAGGACTCTTCTCTCACGCCTTGGTTTTAGAGAGCTCCCATCCTGGCAGAGCTCACTCACCTCACAGACACCTCCCAGGGTTTCCATCATACTAATTTTTCTTTTTGCTAGTCTGTGCAACTAATTAAATCAAGAGGTCCCTGTTAATTCCTTCTGATAAAACGGTGGTCTGCCTCCCCTCTTTGGGTGTGCGGGTGTCGCTGTGGCGGAGCAGCGTCTGCACTGGTTCTGGCCTGTCTGCGAAGAGCTCTGCAGCTCAGCTCTGCCTGTGGCTCCTGCTGCTCAGTGCAAGAGAATCCCTCCACTGAATTGCATCTTGTGGAGTGCCTGTGATCTGAGACACACCTAGGTGCACGAAAAGCATCTATGAGTGAGCTTTGGTTTTGGCATGTGACTGAGGCTGGGTTGATGCTAGGTTTGAAGAGTCTCATGCCTAAAACCTGTCTTGAAGGGATACTGGTAGAACAAGTAAAATGGAATTTGGAACAAAACCCTCTCTTTTTTGAACCTTATGCTCATGTGAGGGTTTTTTATTTCACCCAGCACCAGCTAGCCAAGCAAGCGTGGTACTGGTATAGCAGGGAGTGGTAGATCCCACAGGTGCCACAGCTGGTTTGCTGGGTGTGAAAGTACATCCTGTGAGCAGTATTCGCCCTGTTTTCTGGGGGGTTGCTGTTCATACTGCGGTGTCTTGAGACTGCAAACTCAGAGCTGGGCAGTGAGCTTGGCAGCAGTGAGCTTGGCAGCAGTGAGCATGGCAGCGTGCATGGCAGGGGCTGGCAGCATCTGCCTTGGGCATGTCACAGACCAAGAGAGCCTGCATAGAAACCAACACAGAAAACGTTGTGGCTTTGTTCTTATTCTAATTTTTTTCATGGTGTGAACCTACCTTTAAGTGGCAGTGGAAGTGAGAGACTGAGAGCAATGTGGCATATGGCACACCAGTTAATAGCTGTTGCTTTATTTTCCATTTTCTCTTGTTCTGGGGCAGGTGGGAGGAGTCCTGAGGAACAAAACACCTCTATCCAGAAAAGATATGGGAGAGGAATGAAAAAACAGACAAATAATAAAGAGCCCACTAACTGCCTAACACCAAGCTGGAAGCTGGAAACCATTCCCTGTGCAGGCTACCATAACCTTCAGAGAGAGGGAGGGGAGTTTTGTTTTCACACGTCATGTATTTCAGAGGAATGTTCCCCAGCTCCACAGTCTGATTTCCAGCTGTGGTTGTATTATTAGGTAAATAAGGACCATTGTCTGGGTGTTAGAAGGCAGTCAGCCTAAGCAGAAAGAGATGAGACAGGTAAGGAAGACAGAAATACTGAAGAGAAAAGGTTATGGCAAAAAAAATTGCAGACAGTACTTAGGAAAATGGTTTTTTTTTTTTAAACTAATGGTCCCTAACCCTCTTCCAATGCCCATCATGGGAACGCAAGTGGGATCTGGGGTCTCGGAGATCAGTGTTTTATCTGTTAAGCTGTAACTGCCTAAACTGAGTACGCAGGCCAAGAGACAGTTCAGAGCTTTGCCCTATTTTTATTCTGTTTGCACGTTGGGGAGTTGGTTTCAGCAGACCAAATAACGCTGTGACGTTGTCAGCTGATAACACACCAATTATAAAGTTCACTGTGAGAGATCCTGCTGTGAACTGACTGAAGGGTTCTGCATGCACTTTGATTTTGGGAAGCTCTTCAGGGTGTAGACAAGAAGCCAGCATGGATGTAGAGGAAGAGGTTGGAGGTTATGGCAATTTATTAAATCTTTGCAAAGTCTGTTGTTGGGTTTTTTTTAAGTGGGTTTTAATTTAACAGTTTAATCATAATACAGCTTTGGATGCTGATTTCCGTATTTTTGTTGGGCCTGAGAAATAATGGTTGCTGCACCTGAAAGCAGAATTTGCCTTTTGGTCTCCCTGGCTGTGGCTGTTAGCAGTGGTGTAGAGGCTGGGCTGCCTTAACACTGGCCAAGTGGAAGATGTGCTGCAGGTGCTATGCTGCTCCTTCTCAGAAATCCTCCCCTACCGCATCTGCTCAATCCTGTGTACCACGCTGGGGGTGCAGTAAGTGAGAGGCTGCACCTGCGGGGTGGAGTGGACAGGACAGGTGACCCTACACTGACCAACAAGGTGTTCCATTCCGTCTACATAATATTCGGTATAAAGTTGAGGGATCACAAATGTCAAGCTCTCTTCTGCTGTTCTTCAATGGTGGGCATCCGAGAAAGGTGTTCTGCCTTCAATCCCAATCTGTGCATTCCAGAATCCAGTTCCAGAATCCAGCTGCTGGATCTGGTTCCTGTCTGTCTTTGAGCCCAGTCTGGGACTTCTCCATTCTCTGCCCATGGCATCAGTGGTGACTGTGACATGACTGCCATCAGGGGATTTGGGTTTGGTATTGGTATTATAGATATTTATATATATTTCATTATTATTCTTCTCATTAAAGCAGTTTTATTTTTATTTTCCAATCCATAACTCTCTCTCCCTTATTCCCTTTCTCTTCCCCTTTAGGAAGGGAGAGGGGTTAATAGAAAGCATCTGTCATTTGTCTAGTGGCCAACACAGCCTTACAGTGAAATAATAT
>NW_010413471.1:4823-7483 GCF_000710305.1 Buceros rhinoceros silvestris
AGAGGGGTTAATAGAAAGCATCTGTCATTTGTCTAGTGGCCAAACCAGCTCTAACTTGTGACATATATGTTTATAATTTATAAAGAAATATACATGGGCATGCATGAATTTTTTTCTGATGGGGTGTGCAGTCAAAAAAGTTTGGAGACCATTGTTCTGATGACCTTTTAGCTCATCTGCAAGAAATGTGGAAACGTCTTTGTCAATTATAACTTGTGAAATTTGTCACAAACTATAGGAATATCTTCTCCATGTGGTGGACATAAGTCATTTCATGGCAACTCCAAAATCTGTGACATAGCCTGCAAGATTGATGATGAGCATGCTTCATGCTGGCCCCAGAACATCCTCTATGATTGCTTTCCAGCCTCTTGTACCTTCAGGTTTTGTTGTTACAGGGGATTGTTTTCATAAGATATGTGTAGCCAAAATGCCTGTATTTACTGCCTGAAGTGCTTTTAGTAGAAATTAAGTCCAGATACTGTTAGATATAACCATGGGTAGTGAAACGATAGTGTATTTGGCAATAGTCTGAAGCTTATTTTAAAAGGGACTGTGCATGCTGTTGCGAAGGCTTTGGCTGTCATTGGCTGCAGATAGAGGAGCTGGTGACAGCATTGGTGAGGTGAGCAGTGATTCTTTGGGAGGCCCTCACTACCACCCTCTCGTTAGTTTGCTTTCCTAAGGAAATAAGGCTTATGCAGTTGCTTTACCCTTCTGTCTGTCCCATCCCTTTCCTGCTTTCTACCACCTACCCAGTAGTTGACCAGCAGACTCAGAAGTTTCAGCCTAGTTTGACAGAGGAATAAAAGTCACTGCTTTGTGAGACTCAGCAAGTGGATGGAGAGCGATTCAAACCGGACCCCTTCCTGAGGTGAAGGCAGCGTATGGTCTGGTTGACCAGCTGCCTGTTGCCAGCCGGCACATGTTGTGCAGCTGGCCGTTTAGTAGACACGTAACTCCTGAGAAGTGGCGCTGTGTCATGTCTCTGCATGATGGGAATGTCACACGGTCATACCGAAGTCAAGAAAATCGTTTTAAAAGAGGTGAGAAAGATTGGTAGGGGAAAAAGGGTACAAATCACAGGAAAGCAAGAATATTTCTACCCTTATTCGAAATAATATTTCCTTTTCTCTTTCATGTCTTGTGCATTGCAAACAGCGTGCAGCTTTCTTTTAGATAATCCCAAACATTGCACGCAAACAAGTCTGGTGCGCGAATGTGCTCAGGGATCCTGTTTCAATTTTGGCACTCATCAAATATTTTTATCTGCCAGGCAATGGGGACAAACCTTTGCCAAGAAATAATGGAAGGAGGGGGAAAGGAAGGGGCTGCCAGCATAAATTTTGTTTTGTTTAGTACTGTCAGTAGTTTTGGACAAAGGATTTGCTTACTCTACATCTCTATTCACTAGCTCTCCTCATGTTTATTTTTAGTAAAATAATCTGAAAATTATTATTCTTGTGAAATTTAGGAAAAAGCCCCCACTGATTACAGCATGTTAATATACAGATTTTTGAGTACAATTTATTTACATGTGGTGCTGCTTTTTGCCCACCTTGAAGAAGGCTGTACCTTTTCCATGATGAAAAGCTACGAATATTCAGTGTTCACTTTTTATCAGAAGGAGGATGCTTAATCTAAATACATACTATGACTCCGTTGTACAGACCGTTGTTTGTGCTCGGGTGGAATTTGCTATTCTTGCTAGCTGAAGCATATCTCGAATATCAAGGCCACATTCATCATCATCAAGGCCATCATCATCACCCAGACACTGGATTTAAGAAGAGGCTCCAGTAGCCCAGCGTCATTTACCTTGTTTTACTGCCTGACCGATGATACAGATGATATGAAAGATATTTCTGCTGCAGCTGTAACTGTAATGGGAGGTTTTCAACCAACTTCAGCGAGGATGGAGCAGATATCGAGTCATGCAAAACTAGCTGAGCATCCTGTTAAATGCTCTAAGGGATTATTGTAAAAGCTGCTACTTATCTATGGTAAGACATGCAAAAAGTGGAAGGAATATGGTTGATGCTCTGCTGTTACAGGAAAGAGCTTCCCTGTGTGCCCACTCCACAGTGTGTTACACGGTAGTGAAAGATGTGGTGAGCTGACATGGCAAACTGCTGACCATAACCACGGTACCTTCAGCAAGTTGAAGTTTCCCTGTATCCATAAGCCAACTATTATTTCTAATCTGTCCTATTCTGCAAAACCTAAATATCAGAAACAAGTGTAGAAACAAGGCCCGGCATGCTTCATCTTGATGTTAACCTAGTCTCCAGTCCTCTTATAAACGGTCCTCAACAAATGCCATCCCAGCCCATCTTTCTCCCCTAAGCAGTAGAACTCACCAGCTTTTGCAGCAGTCCTGCGCAGCACAGGCTTCGCCTTAGTGTTGTGCTTTGGGCCCTGACTTTTAAGGGATGGTGTTGCTGTCTTGAAAAGTGCTTTCCCAGTGAATGTCAAATGTTCTTGGTCTGGCACCCTGAACAGCAGACAGACACATGCCTTTAAAGCACTGCAAATTAAATATAATTTGTGATAATTTTTTGTCAGCTTCTTCCCCTCCAATCTGTTTATCTGTTTTTACGTGCTGTCTCTTCACTCCAGCATCCCTTACGTCAGAAACCTTTCCTTATCTTCATTCCTGC
>NW_010413471.1:7566-20647 GCF_000710305.1 Buceros rhinoceros silvestris
TTCCTGCTGGGCTATACCTCACCCATCCGTGTGTCTCTAAAAGGTGTATGATAAAAATAACAAAGGTTAGTACTACAAACCAGCAAGTGCTAGTCTTGAGAAAGAAACTCCTAATCTCTCTTTAAGACTGTGTTAAAGTTGGTATTTCTTGTTTCAGATCAAAACCCCAGAAATTTTTATGACCCCCCCCTATAAATTAGAAGCTATGAAAAATAATGGATGGAGTTCAAATGTGCACTGCCTACAGCTGTTGAAACCATTTGTGATAATCTGTTTACTAAAGTCTAAGGAAAAATGCAAGCTGAAAGTGAAAACACATCTGCTGTGGAGCGGTGTTGGGAGATAGCATATGCTTGGTGACAGAAATACGAGAATGTTTTTCAGCTGATACCCCAAGTGAGTTTATATTGAGACTTTGACCATTGCTAATAGCTCTTTAGATCAAGGTCATTGATTTGCTTTAACATTTGAAAGTTATGTGGAAAAGCTAAGTACCTCCCTTGAAAACTGCTATATAGAAGAGGGTTTTGAAGTCTATACTTTTTAATTCTCAGCCTCTGGAAAGACAGGAGTTGATAAGCCTTGTCTGAGGCTGCTGATGGGAGCAATAACCGCTGCTGGAGCAGGTGTGGGTGCTGTGGCTGGTTATGTGAGCATGGAGGTGCCTGTGCCTGTGCCTGCAGCAGGGAGATGCCCATTCTGGTGGCTGCAGTGAGATTGCTGACACGGAGACTTAGAATATACAGTCTTTTGCGCAACTGGCTGCCATGAAACGTGGAAGTGTTTGTTTAATAAGGAATGTAAAATGTCCCAAGCACCCAGGGCTCTTAAGTACTTCCATACACTCAGGGGTACTTTTTCTGACAAACCTTGATCGTATTAAATAAATTTCCCGTGGTATCATAACGCTCCGTTTGTTATTAACGTGCTGATTTGCGGATGTGCAATTAGCTGACTCAAGCAAAAAGGCATTATAGATATCCTGTGTATGAAGTGGCAGTTTACTTCTCTCCATATGGTCTATAACTTCTTCCGTGCTGCTTAACGTGGGGTCTGGGCTTACTGCCCATTGCTCATCACAGTTTATAGAGAGGAAAATTGAAGGCAGCCACAGAATTACTTCTTTGCAATACAGTTATTTCCTTAGTGCCATACCTAAGCTATTTGCATCAGCCAAAATAGACGGTCCCCCTGAAAGCAGGTGAGTCCTGGCTGTTCCTTCTGTGGAGTGGAGGAGATGAAATCATCTTAGGAAAGAACACTGCGTGAATTGAGAGTCAGGGGCTTCCCAGCAGAAAAAGATATGATGCCCCAAATCTTGCATGTCTCAGGTCCTTTAAAAGATCTGGTAACTTTTTTTTCTGCCATATGTTTATTTATCACTGCTTCAATGGACCCATACCAAGGGTTAATTCTTGTCTCTTTTAAGTCCATGGCAAAACTTCCTTGGACCTCAGCAGTGATGGGGTTGCATCCTAAATTAATAGTCTCAAGAAGATTCTCATTTATAAAATATGCTCAGTGCAAGAACAATTATTTTGCTTTCAAAGTGGCAGTTAGCACCCATAGCTCACTGCACATACTTAACTCCTGTAATACTAAATAAGGATATTACACTATCCAGGATCTCTTCTGCTCCTTTAAAATGAGTAAAGAGCTTAAAAAAAAAATCTGAAAAAGTGTATATTAACATACAGGGTTAAATTTTCTGAAGGCAAGGATTTTTTTTGTCTCATCAGCATGTTTAGCAGTTGCAGATCTCAGTGTATGTGGAAATGTCTTACATTCAAAGCCTATTAACAGCTGTGAAATTAGTTTTCTGAATCTGAATATATAACTGCATATTTTATATGCTATTATGTAGTATTGGTGCATATATTAATAAAATTGTCTTCTCGTTCATGTGATCTGAGTAATACAGTTTCAGTGTGAACTTTCCGATTTCTTAATCATGAGGTCATTAAACAAACGACTTTGTCATATGCAAATTTTGAATTTTGTGCAATATGATAAGATGCCCTTTGGAAGAAACACTGAATTAATAGCAACAGATACACATGCATAAGAAGTTATTTGGAAGGTGTGAAATATATGCTTATTAAGAAAAAAGTTTTAATCATATCTGCCTTGAAATAGCTCTTACATGGCTAGAATTTTATTTTTTTATTATTATTGTAATAGTCTTTTTAGAGTATACACAACACATTCTACAGTGGATCATTTCATTCTTAAAAATTAATTGGGTTTTGTGTTTGGAGGTGAATCCTTTTGAGACTGAGACACTTTTCTGTGGTCAGTCTGTAGCTCTGAGGATTGAAAATATATAAGAATGTTGTCTTACACAAATTGTGTTTAATCTGGTAATGAAACTCTCAGAAAAAAGGAGGTGAATACAGTATTTGGACATCTTTGGAGCATGAAAGCCTAGTACGTGGCCAGCAGATGTACTGCTCAGAAACCTACGGGAATATTCTCATAATTGTAACTAAAGCCTTGCTTCTGTGTTCAGGAGTCCTGATCTTCTCACACAGATCTCAACACACGACTGAAATAATCTCTTTACCCAGCATATGGTCCTTTGTGAGGGCTGGGTAGAAATCACCTACTCAGGCTTTTTTGTCTTTTGCCCCAGAGCTCTGTTTCCTTCTGAGCGCTGCCTCTCTAGTGCAGGGCCACAGAGGCATTTTAGCAATGCAAAGGGGTGATCAGAGGCACTTCTGCTGGCATGTATACTGTAGGGCTTATTGAAATTAATTTGGCTTGTGACGGGGGCACTGAGAGGCAGCGCTGGGCTTTGTCCCGCTCACTGTCACCGGTTCCTGGCATGGCACTGGATGTGTCACTAGTGACCTTCTCTTTGCTGTGCTTTGGACATGCACGCTACTGGCAGGAGCTGGGGAGAGGTTGGGAGTTTTCAGGTGTGCTCGAAGGTATTTGTGTCCAGGAGAACCAGCTCTTTGAAACCAGATTATTCTAGCTGGTATTATTGTAGCTGATAGCTGGGTGTGAGGAGAATCATACCCACTTGGTTTAACAGGAAAACTGTTCTGAAAATAAAGTGCTGTCTCCTTCCCCCCAAATCGGTGACAGTATCTATCTCAGGCACACAAAACGAGAGAAATAAAAAGGCTGCTCACATCTTTCCTTAGTCCATCTTCCTGCATCCCTCTGCCTAGAACAGTGGAGCCAGTGTGGCTGATCCGGACAGTTAGTGATTTCAGTCTACAGTTATTTGGAGATGCATTTTTCAGGTTATATTCTTCTTTTCTAATACATGCAGTAAAGTTCAGTTTACATGGACAAATTCTTCAGTAATAGTCTAGGCAGCGTATGAGCTGTACAGAGGAAACTGCCCCTTGGCTCCACATAAAGTCAAGTTTTAAATTCATGACAAGTGGAATTTTTTGAATGAAACAAAATAGAGCCCAAACGCCATCCAGATCTCAAAGAAGAGAGGTGTAGTATCAGGAAAATGCAGCCAGATTGAAATCCCAGAAAAGCGATAATAAAATGTTTCATTAAACAGAAAAAAAGAAATTAAAAAAAAAAGAGAAAAAGCTTTGCTTTAATGTCAGTGAGAACTTCATTTCTTGTTGGCTTTTAAACTTCCTCATCAGTTGAAAATCGAAACCCTTCAGTCAAAGCGAGATTTACTGAAGTGGAATCAGAAGATGCAGCTGAATGGGCAATGCCCTAGCAGCAATAAGATCATCCAGATTTTGACACCCTCATTTTTACTAGTTGCCATTTCACCAAGAGATTCTGCAGGTCTTTCAGTTGGACCATGATGGCAATCTTCTGTAACGGGAAAACCAGTGAACATGAGAAGCACTCTGTTCCTGTGCTGTTCCTGTGTAGAGCGGCATTTGTAGCCCTTGCTCCCCAACAGAATCCGCACTGAAGTGTTTATGTAGCTGGCTGTCCTGGCAAACTCAGCTGATTTCTTACACTGCTCTCTTCTTGCTATATTAAACAAGGTTAATATCTAAGGTTATTCACATGCATATTGCCTTCTGAAACCACTGCAAGGACATGTGGGATTGTGTGTTCTCCTGAGGACTGTTCTCACAGCTCTGTAGGTTTTGCTCTCATCAGCGGAGTCTTCAGAGCCTCCAGCACTCTCTGAGAAAGCCCGTGTGCATGGGATGCTGCATGCTGCCTCCATGGTAAAATCTCGGGTCCTTGCTGTGTTTCCAACAGGTCTTCAAGAGCTGAACAGCTCTGCAGTTTGTGGGCTGCTTTGGGAAGTTAACCTGGGTCCCATGGCTGCTCTGGATCAAGTTTGGGTGAGTGGATAAAAGGGATCAGAGTAGGTGAGAAAGAGAAGATTTTGCACGATGCTTTAGAGGAGGGAGGTAGTTCATTTGTATTGCATTTTAGGGAACTAGGTTCCAATTAGGTAACACGACGGTTCCTGTTTGTGTAATGCCTGGGTGGGCACAAAGTGGCTCAGCGGAATGCTGCAGTGACGCACAAGTGAGTGTGAACCCTCCTTCCCCCTTCCACATGCTGATCCTGCACTACCTTCCTGGGATGACATCGTGGGGCGGCTCAAGTACTGCTGTGGGAGAAGTATTTTTCTTAATCAATGTGTGTTTAAAAGCGCTATTGAGGTAAAGGAGGTGAAGTCGGCAGGCAGGGAGTGCCTGTGGTGGCCTGAGCTAGGGAGAGGCAGTTGGGATCTCTGAACATCCCGTGGGTTTATTCTGCAGCTGTTTGCCTTTTGTATTTGCACTGTCTGTGTTTGTGTCATCACAGGTAACAGGTGACATATTTAGACACATGAAGAGAAGTTGTAGAGCACGCTGACAAAAACACCTTGAAGATGATGTCATGTGAAAATGGCAGGAAAACCCCAGCTTTCTCTGCTTGCAACTGGGCTACAGCGGGGTCCATCCAGTTCTCCCTGTTGTGTTTTCCAACACTAGTTCTTCCACTGCTGTTAATCTCCTCATGCCGTTAACGCCCCCATAGCCTGAAGTGAAGCTAGGAAGACTAGTCAGTGTTTGCAAGGCGTTTACATCCATGTGTACAAGGGGTGGGGAGGAAAGAAGGACAATCTGTCTCAAGGGCTTGCCCGGGTGAGTCTAAGGAATTAATTTGCTGTTGTGCTCTCCAAGACTCACTCTGTTGCACTATTGTTCCTAAATCTGCGAAGTTTCAATTTGAGTTAAGAGACCATCTTGCTGCCGTAGCCAAATGGCAATGCCCGGTTGATGGAGCAGCAGAGCAAGCAAACTGAGAGATAGCAGGGGCGGTGGAAACACTACTGCAGGGAAAAAACAACCTCATTTTTAACGAGAACGTAGATGCACGCAAACATATATGTAGGCTGCTCGTGGCAGGATGTAAATGAAGGCTTGTAGCCTCTCAGGGGCCTCCCGCAGGCACAGCACAGTCAAGGAGGCTTAGTTTTGCAAGGCACTCCAATTAAAAAAGAACAGGATGGCAGACAGAGCTAACTGTCTGAAAGGCAGTTCTGGATGGCACATCTCCTGCAGCAGAAGCTGTGAGATAAGGTGTCTTCCTTCTCACAACTGTGATCTCAGCAGTGGTAACTTCAGGCTGAATCCCGCATGTCATTTGTGGGAGGCTTAGCACTGAGCACACAGGAGAGAGGTGACAAAGTCTCATCTTTGCTGTCTCCAGGTACCACCTGACTGGGGCCCTGCCCACTGCTGAGCCAAACAGGAGTTCTCCCAGCTGCTGGTGATGGAGGGAGGGCATGCACTGCTTACTAACCCCTTGGAGCAAATTTTGTCTTGTTTTTTAAACGTTGTAGAAGTCTCCCATGTCTTTCTATAAGCTGTTTGATCAATTGCCTTCTTCCGTGAAGACATGTTTTTTGGTTTATGTATTTATGGTGATGCCCCAAGCATCATCAAGGATGACAGGGTTGGAGAGCAACCATAAAAGCTTTTGCTGTGGCTAGACCCCAAGTTAGCCAGGTGTCAGGCATCTTCCATCCAAAAGCTGTATTGCCATGGGAGATGAGAGTCAGTGTGCAGTATCCTGGGCACTGTGCAGCATCAATCCAAGTTTTGGGCTGGAGCTGGCCCCCAGCCAGCTGCAGGGAATGCCAGGTTGGCAGTGAGGCCGCTGTACTGCCAGGGCCCCAGGGTTTGGTTCTGCACCGTGCAAACGCCCATGCCATAAATGAATAATAGCAATATTTTTCTGAGTCTGAGTCTTGTTTGCTCTTCCTTTTTCTTGGACAGTGAACCTGTGCCTTGAGAAAATAAGTAAAATGTTTTTAATATCCATGCCACCAATGAGGCAAAGGAGGTGCATCTAATCTGAAATCTATATTGTCTGGACTTTCATGGGTAAATTAGCTGAAAGAAAGAATACATTTCTTCCTTAAAGTCCCTTCCCCGCCCCTGCCGTACAAGTGTTACTTCCTGCCCTTCTGCTCGTTCAATAGCGCTTCCCTTTCCTGTTTTTGGTTGTAAGCCTTCATAGAGACTCCGGCTTGTCTCCCTGCCAGAATTGTCTTTTGCTCGGTAATCAGGTGAAGTAGCTGTTTTGGGTTTAAGCACACGTGCCGGATTTGAGCGAATACTTCTGCAGGATTACCTGACCAGGTCTTCCTCGATGGCAGGCACGTAAGTATCTGGGAACTGTGCAGGATGACAGGGAACTTGTTGGCCAGGGTTAATGTGACTGGATGGGAAGGAGAACATGTACTGTCATAAACGCAGAAGGTCTGCAATTTGATTATAGCCTCATTGGATAATTTGTAATTGTATAAAATGGCAGTTAAGCTTTTACGGCAATGGTATGTTAATATGCATCCCCTGACAGTGAGGGAGAGGCTGACTTGACAAAGTGAGCCTCCTTCATTCCTGGTCTGCCTCTGTCAGCTCCAGGGGAATTGTCACAGGTTTATTTGCATTTCTTCTGAGATTGAAGGGAAACTAAGGCAAAACACTGGCAGCTTTAATGAAAGACCTTTATGTTGTTTTCCTGTAGTCACTTGTGAGTCTGCCTCTCCTCATTATTAGTTGTTATTATGATCTTCAAAACCTTTGTTTGGGATATTGTTCTCCCAAAATATGGGTATGGCTGGCCCATGAGTGAGAGCCTTCAGTCATGTATTTTCACGTGACAGTTCAGGTTTAGGTTTTGGTTAACGCGTATTTTACGGAATTAGTTACTTCTTGGTTTTATTTTTGTAATTTAAGGGTGAAGTGAAATAGTTTATATTGATAGCAGCCTGATCTAGTCAAGTTGCTTTTTTACTGTTTTTGACTAATCGGGTTCATCGTGTTTCCCCTGACCATTTACTTGATTTATTTTTGGGAACTTCTAAATATTTACTTAGTATTTATTTTTAGAAACTCCTGAAGTGTATCTTGAAGGTGGTATGCAAAATCTGAAAGTGAACCACACTTCACCGCAGAAAGACATGGTGGACATGTTGCGAGAATTAACATGTTAATGGGGCAGTGGCATTTTTCCATTCGGAGACAGCAGTGACCTGTCCTTGTTGGAGCAGGTTGAAGTTGAAAGGAAAGTTTCCTGGAGCACGGCATGGGTCTGGGATTCTGGGTGCCTGGCAGCGATGGCACTTCTCTGAATCATGACACTTTCTCTGTGAAGTGCCTTTGGCAAAGCAGTTCTCTTTAAGCATGTTTTTGTGATGCTGAGATACTGATGCCTGGAGCTCCCCTTAGAATCATTTGAATTCTTGTGCTTCAGTTTGAATAACATACCAGAAAAATGATGGGTTAAAATCAACTTCACCACATAGTTTCAAAATCTCAGCAACATAAACTAAGTAGATGTGCCGGCTTACAAGGGCATCACTCTGTAGCCACTCTGCTGGTGCTAAATCTCCAGTGATTGACAGATGTGCTATTTAAGTGCTGTGGTGGACACCGAGAGGTCAGGGCTCTCTGTGGACTTTCACTGGCGGTGCTGATAACTGAGCTGTTCTGAACTAACAGTCAGGCCCAGGTGGAACATCTCTTCTGCTGCAGTATTGTTTTGCATAATTTATTTTTTGTATTTCTACTTACTTCTCCCACGCTCAAGAGCACTGAGGGGTGACAGGAGGTTATGCAAGTTTCTCTGGTCATGCCAGGATTGCGTGCATATTCCCAAATTTAGCAACTGATCTCCAAAATCAGTGTGAGACCTGGGTGCCTCATAAACTGTCTCTTTTTCGGTTTCTGGCTGAAGTGTCTGTGTTGGATATCTGCAACAGATATGGGACACAGCAATTTCCACTGGATATGCCAATGTAGTAACGGAGAATTCCAAATGAATGTCTCGTTGCTAGCAGAAAGAATAGTAACTCTTAAATATTGTTCCTTGTGGAGGTGAATTGATGTTCATCTTGCTCTTGTTAATGCCGTAGGTATCAGTATTTCTATTTCCTGCTCTGTAAAATATGTAATTATCTTGCAGGTGTGTCATGACTTTATTTAACATCATCAGTCTTTTTGAGAGCTGCTTACGAAGGAGGCTTTATATTTGTAATTTTTTTAATATTAAACTGTTTAGATGCTGGAGTTTAACAATAGAGAAAGGTGATGGCCAAGTACCGGCAGCAGATGCTCAGTGCAGTACAACCAAAGCCCAGCACCAAAGGTGGGTCTTCAGTGTGTACGTACAAGCTGAGCAGAAGACCTAAAAATAGCAGCTCCCCTGGGAACTGAGTTTCACTTCAGGCTGGTGAGGCAAGGGCGGCACTGTCGTAGAGGTCTCTCTGCACAGGCAGACAACCAGAAGAGAGTGAAGATTGAGGACTTCTGACCACTGGATCCATTGGCTGGTTTTTCAAGGGGTCCCAGGAAATGGGACTCAGAAAAGAAAATGGAGATAGTGGTTGTAGCACCTCCATATAGTATATGAAACTGTGACTGCTATTCTTGTAAATGTCTGTTAGAAGATGTGCAGGTGTCTGCAGGTATCTGAGGATGGAAAGCACCAATCTGGATGTAAAGTCCCTATGGGTTTCCACTGTCCTTTGGCATGACCAGTGGCTAATTCCTATTGTTTCGTTATGAAGTTTTGCTGTGTTGCTGAGGAAATAAGTTCTTCAGCGCTCTGGGACAGAGGTAGGATGAACGATTGTGACACCAGCTGTCCTGTGGGTTTGGTTGCAGAGGGAAGTGGACTTTGAGAAAGAAGGTCCCAGAAGGAATCACAAGCAAGACTGACATTGTGTTGGAGAATTGAGGCTCCCAGCGAGAAATGGGGTCAGGAGCAAAGCTGGTGGGTGAATCACAGCTGGGAAGGCTGGAGAGCCTGTGAACTCAGGCAGGTTTTATCTGTCATGAGTGCAGATCTCAGATATGGTCTGAATGAGCCCAGGTGACCTGACTGACTTGCATTCTGAGGGTCTCCCAGGTTTTTCATCTGTAAATTCAGTTGTCAGACAGAAATGTCCCCCTCTTTCTATAACTGAGACACTTCCCTACATCCCACTCACTATTACATTTGTTGCAGTGAAACCAATTAAAACATGTAGTATATTAGTCCATTAGAGTTTGCTGTGTGCTGCAGGAGCACAACATGTAGCTTACTGATTCTGAGGTTAACACAGATTCGTGCTGCGCAGACCACACGTCTCCCTATATAGGGGGTTGTATTTACGTTAGCCGTTTAAGCTGACAGTGAGGTAATCCTGTCGGCATAACCACACAACTGTGACTTTCTGCAGGCAGACTCGGTGGACTGAGATGTGTTAAATGGCTTGTGAGTTATCACACTTGCTCTGTGTGCTGACTGTTGATTCCCACATAGGACAAGCCTTGGGCAAAGTACTATTAACAATTTCTGACACCAGTAAGGATGGTTAGGTCGGTCCAAAATAATTTTTAATTATTAATCATTTATAGTGTATGTGTGGGAAATGGATGGGAGATAGAAATTAAAAATAAGGTAAATGTTTGTGAACGTAGCTGTTCTCATTTCCTGAGAATACCAGAAGACAGCTTGTTTGAAAGCGAGAAAATCGTGAGCAGCTTGAAACAAGGTAGATGTGTAATAGGTTCAAAGCGTGAGAGCTTGATTTCTGTCAGGGGAGCTTTCACAGTTTATGCTAAGTGAGTTTCTGCCCCAAGGAAATAGTCGTGTCTGTAAATATAAAGGCTAGTGGAAGCCTGCTGGTCCAGCTGGCTTTCGGGAGTAGTGTTTAACCCTGAAGCTGGTTAGTTGCCATCATTTGTTACACCTCAGTGAGCATGATTTGGTGATCCTCCAAAAGCTGTATCACCTTGTTGTGGCTCTAGGAGGAAGTATTTTAAACCTCTCCCATCGCTGCTGGAGGAGTGACGTGTGGGTGGGCTGGTGCTGGTTGGGGAGTCTGGAGTAGGACTGCGATAAGCCCGAGCCCAGGCAAGCTCTGCACAGGGCTGCTCAGTACCATAAGTAGAGAAAACGGGTTGATGAAGGAGCAGTGCAGCTTGGCCTCCTGCCTTTTTCACAGTCTGAGACAGGAGAGAAAACCCTTGGAGATCCTTGAGAGCCTCTCTATGAAAGACTTGGCACCAGCCATTATGGTTTACTCCCCTTTTCCTTTTAATTCTCTATGCCAGGTCTTTTATGATTCAGTTTTGAGCTTTTTACTCAAATGCACATGGATAACACACAGGACTAGGCAAAGTGAAGCAGAAGGACTTTCTCCCAGTCCGTGGCTCCCCTGCTCCTAACCTCCACAGTAATTTCTGTCATTTCATTCCCCTCTGCCTCCGCCTCCTATTTAATTACTTGTGGTCAGCCAGGTGATGTCAAGCAGCCCCGTTAGGTCTCATAATTCACAAACCATACAGATATTTTCCCTATTATTCCCTATGTTTTCTTTTTCACACTCCTTTGTGGCTCTTTTTTGGCTGCGAGTCCT
Source organism: Buceros rhinoceros silvestris (assembly GCF_000710305.1). Taxonomy (NCBI): domain Eukaryota; kingdom Metazoa; phylum Chordata; class Aves; order Bucerotiformes; family Bucerotidae; genus Buceros; species Buceros rhinoceros. The sequence continues at coordinate 18,419 of NW_010413471.1, forward strand.
TGGTAATCATAAATTTACTAAAAGCCAGGAAGAAGTTACTGCATGTTTCAAGTTCTGCCCAGATGGAAGGGGAGAGACATTTCTGGATGAAGCTGCCTTTGTTGCAGCTCTGTCTCCATGTGTAGCAACATTGCTACCCTCAACTGCTCGCTGCAGTTCGGTAATCTCTGTAGCTTAACTGGTACCTTTAAGCTTGATGTGACTCATTTGAGGCTGAAGTGCTGCTGACACTGTAGCTCGCAAAGCAAGGAGGAGACAGCAAACCTGCATGGCCAGCCCAAGCATGCCACACAGCCCAGATGCCGTGCTTGGCTGCCCACTCTCTCCGGGGCTGGGCTGGAAGGGCCAAAGCTGACCCTTTCGAGAAGGGTTAACTCCAGATTAATCTGTTAATTAGTGAAGAAGAATCCTAAACAAAAGAGATGGAAGACAGTGGGTCAAAATGGATTACACAAAATGAAGTAAACGGTATAATCTGCAAAGATCTTTTTTATTATTATTATTATTATTTGTAGTTTTGTAATGTTGAAAAAATATTCTATAAATCTCAATGATGAATGCTGGATTTTAGGTATGATCAGTGAATGAAGGATTTGCCAGTGCAGTCTGCTTCTATCTGATAGAAAGTTAAGCAGATTTGCGTTAACTTCAGGCAAACAAGTGGTCCTGGAGCAGAGATTTGCCGTCCTGTGGATGTAAAGCACTGAGGAGAAGATGCTTTCAGAGTAGACGGGGTGGATATTAGGATTTGGATGTAAAGGGGTCCTTAGGAAGAACCCGTCCCCCTCCACATAAATAGGATGTCTTAAATTTGCCCTAAAGTGCAGCACATTGGAGTAGACGTTATCCACAAACCTGAATAATGTTGTAATTAAGACCCCCACCATGATGCTGTTTTTGTCTTTTTTACACGTAATTGCCTATGGTGGAAACCCAGGAGGATGAATCTGACCGCTTGCATGTTAATGTAACATAAAAAATCAATAGGGCAATTAGTAATATTTGGAAAGATACGTGAAACTTGATGAATATTCTCCAACAAAGGTCTTTCATGACTTTGTGTATAAATACTGCTATCTGCCAGACCCTTCTCGTGGAGAGGGAGAGTGACTGTGCACAGTAGTGTAACCAAAACCCATATTTACTCCCTGTTACGTGTAGTTGACCTAAGTATCAATGTTGTACGATCCCAAAGCTAACAGAAGATTTCGGTGGAGCTTTGTGAAACCAGTGTTGCTTGATTTATGTTTAAAATAATGGACTCCACAAGGGGCAATAGAGAGGTTCTCACTGACATTTGTAAGAGGAACGTTTTCTGGACTGCTTTCGGAGAAGCCCCTTAAAGCAGCAGTGGGAGAGTTGTGCTTTTTGTGGGTAGGATGAGTAGAGAATCTTCAGCCATAAGGAGTTACACCTCCGTTTAGGGTGAGACAGCAAGCAAGCAGTGGGTCCCTGGGGACATTTTAGGTTTTGAAAGATTGATGAAGTGCTTTGCAGGAAAGGATTCCCCTCGTGCTGTACTTGTTTTATGTTCCTTTCTGTTATTTCACTGGAGGCCAGATAACAGGCTTAATCCTGTTTCCATTTAAGTGAATGATGAAAAACTTCCATTGACTGCAGAGAGAGCAGGGATTGAGCTTGATGTATTGCTTTATGTTACAGGCACAATTGCTTGTCATGCATTAAATATTGCTCATGGGGTCTACATCCATATTTCAGTCATGAGGTTGTAGAGGGGTTCTTTGCTGCAGTTTTTATTGGTAGCGAAGTCTGAAGGCAAGGTTGGTGGAATCTGGATACAGCGTTATGAATGCTAAGGCCCTCACGTCTGTGTGGTTAAGTGTGTTTGCTTCGTCATAACGATAATTTAACTGATTTTGACTAATTAAAGAGCCCTTGGCAGTTTTGGGTTCCAAAGTTCATCTGAAATGGGACAACACTGGGTCCCAGACTTGCTCTGATGAAACCAGTGGCATGCTCTTGCTCACTTTAGTACGGCGAGGCTTGCAGCAACTGGCAAGGTCTGAGGAGGTGGCTGTTGTGGTGGCTGACTGCGACTCTCTGGGGGACCGTGTTTACTGGGAGCCTGCAGGCTCACTGGGCAGGGTGTTGCTGTGGGCCTGAGCAACTGATTCTTCCCCCAGCTCTGGAGCTGCAGGTTGTATGAGACACCTGGTAGCTGGCAGCACAGGCAGGCAGGGAACGGCCAGCCCCAGGGCCACACCCGAC